>NC_064815.1:1919268-2073226 GCF_023721935.1 Panthera uncia
GAAAGAAAGAAAGAAAGAAAGAAAGAAAGAAAGAAAGAAAGAAAGAAAGAAGATGCAGACTCTTGGGCCCCTCACAGGCCTACAGAATGCAAATCTACATTTTAACATTATCCCAGGTTGGCATTTGGTGGGGGTTGGGGGAGGCGGGACTCATGGTCACATTCGAGTTTGGGAAGCTTGTGCTAAGAAGCTAAGCCTGGCGTAGCTTTGCTGATGAGTTACTCCGGCAGCATCTGTTCCAAGGTAAATGGTATCTGGGCCGGAACATCATTCAGGCATTATTGGTCGGTCCTATCTTTGCCTTACCCACTTTATCGCCTGGAATGTCTGAACTGATGGCTTCGTGCAGGGGAAGACAGAGGCCCAGAGGGGTGGTACCTTGCTCAGGGTCGCGACTACGGTGAAGCAGAATGGAAACTGGGGAGGAGCACCCGGAGAGGCTTAGTGTCAATGGTGGTGAGACACAGAATCACTGGGTGGGAGGGCACTGGCCTGAAGCTGCTGGCTTTGCTGTTCCAAAGTGGAGAAATGGGAGATTGCTGAAAAAGTAGGCCAAGAACCAGAATGTAAGTGTATTCTTTCATTTATCCAACAAGTATTAATTGGGTTAGCAGATGCCAGACCCCAGCATCGTGTATATGGTATTGAGCAAAGAGAACAAGGCGTCACCCTCAGTGGCTTCTGCCTAGGTGGGCAGTCTGACGTTCATTCATTCATTAACGTGTCCATTTATTGTACAACTCTCATGTGTCCTGTGCATTACTAGGCGTGTGTGTGCGTGTGACGAGGGAGAGATGGAGACCCAGCTGCTCACTGGAGGATCCTCTAGGCTGGCTGTGGGGAGACAGACCCAGAACGATTGCCATTCAGTGAGATGTGTCCCCGGGGAAGGCTGGGGGCACACAGAGGCTGGAACTCAGAGAAACCCTGGGGATGCTGGGGAAGAAATTTCAGAAAGAAAGGGCAGGCAAGATGTTCTTGACAGAGATAACATGAACAGAAGCTCAGAGACTTTGTGGGAAACTGTTGATATCTTCAGGGGGAAAAAAAGGGGGGGGGGTTAAGCCATGAGTCCCGTGCAGATGCAAAAAGGAACACTTGTTCAAGATTATTTTAAACTCGTTCAGTGAGGGAACCGGCAGATGTTAGAACTGGCCCAAAGGCAAAGTCGACTAAAGCACAACTATGTATGTGGAGGAAAGGAATATTGAAATTAACTGCAAATGGCGGGGGGAAATGATTGGACAAGACAGAATTTGCTTGTGTATCCATTTCCTGCAACTTACAAAGCTTTGAGAAAAATAGCTCAAAGAGAGTGAACAGGGCTAGAAATCAGATAACCTGAAAGTTTGTCCTGTACACAGATAATGCATAATACTCCATTGAGGCATACTTTTTTCCCCTGTAAAACCTGTGTTCAGAGGATGGGGGGAGGTCTTTGGTAGAGCACAGCATGGGTGAGTGAGGAGAGGCGAAGCTGTTGGAGGGCCAGAGAGATCGTGGTCCACGATCCACCAGCATCATCCACCACCACATCCAGGTGACCCACGACAATGAGTGGACTTGACCAGAGACCAGTAGGGAACCACGGAAGGATGTTAAGCAAGGATGTGACCTGATTTGATTAGCACTGGAGAAAGATCCTTCCGGAAGCTGGGTGGAGAGCAGACCCCAACTATAGGTGGCTTTTAACAGAGAAACCTGTTAAAAGATGAGATGATGGGGACATCACCTAGAATAAGGCTTGGCAGATTTCTTTTGTAAAGGGGCAGATAGTCAATACTTGAGCCTTTGGGGCCATATAGTTACAGTCCAGCAGCCATAGACAATGTAGTGAATGGGGAGTCTATGTTCTAATAAAACAAAAGTGGGCCGGTGGGCCTGGGCCAGTTGTCCAAGAGTGGTAGTTGAGTGGCTAGAGCTGTCCATGGTTTTGACAGGCCTCCTGCGCCTAGATGTTTAGAACCCATTGGCAGCTCTCCTGGGGGAACCCAGGGACACCTTCTCCCATTTGCCTTTAAGCACGAGCTCCCTGAGGGAACCAGACAACCCCTGGGGCAGATCGCTGGCCTTCAAGCAAAAGCTTTTAGGACCTCAAAGCTCCTCTGGGGCAAGGTTGACCCAACAGCCTCTTACAAGCAGCCAAAAGAGCAAGCCACCGTGGCAGGGCCGTTCCTGGGTGGGAACAGAGCCTGCCTCCTGTCTCCTTGGCCAGTGCTGTAAATAGCTCTCTGCTGGCTTTGCAGGCTGAGCGCCCTTCTGGGGACAGGCTGGAAATGAGCACACGAAGGAGCACTTGTGCAAATTACTGCCTGCATGCGGGTTTGCGCGCCTGGCGTCCTTCCCCAGGCCTAAGTGCACAGTCCTCCCCGGGGCCGAGGGCAGGGCTCACAGAAGAGCCACACACACAAGGACATGGGCCTCCTGACCCGGGGACGGGGTCCAGGAGGGATTCAGAGCTGGGCTGTCAGAGTAATGAGAAGCCAGAGGGACAAGAGGAAACATTCAGAGGACCCTGGAACAGAGTTTCAGCTTAGTCTCTGCCCACCTAATGACAGTCTGTCACCCATAAATAGCAGGCAGCTCGTATTTGCCGAGAATGCAGTGGCTGCTAGGGTTATTCTAAGGGTTTTCTGTGTAGTTGCTCATGTCATTGTGTACAACAACCCTGGAGGAAAGGCCAGTCAGATTGCTGAGGTAGGCAATGCAGGCCCAGAGAAGATGGCACACTCAACCTGGCCCTCAGAGTAACAGCAGCTTGTGTGCAGAGAAACCCAGGCTTACAGACTCCGAGGCCCCAAGCCCTGACTCTGAGCCATGTGGATGCCACTGGATGTGCCCTCCTGATCCCAAGCCCCGCCCCATCCTCGCCCTCGCCCTCGCCCTCCCCTCCCCTCCCTCCCCTCCCTTCCCCTCCCCACCCCTCCCCCCCCCCCCCCTCCCCTCCCCATGCTCTCTGACCTCTGCTACTTCTCAGTCGAGGGTAATCACAATGTCTTATCACTTGGGGCGCCTGGGTGGCTCAGTCGGTTACGTGTCTGACTTCAGTCCAGGTCATGATCTTGCGGTTTGTGAGTTCTAGCCCTGCATCAGGCTCTGTGCTGACGGCTCGGAGCCTGGAGCCTGCTTCAGATTCTGTGTCTCCCTCTCCCTCTGCCCCTCCCCGACTTGTGTGCGCTCTCTCTCTCTCTCTCAAAAATAAACAAATCTTAAAATTTTTTTTAAAAAACAATGTCTTATCCCTTGACCGGCAGTTTGGGGGGACCAGCTGCTGTGTGGCAAATGAGAAAGCAGAATTGAAAAGTCAGAAACTCTGAATAAGACCTATGGTGGGCAGAGAAAGTCCAAAGCACCTCCTTCAGCAGCCACCGCCCACAGACAACTCGGACTGTTTGTGGTGACTGATCCCTTTCGGCCACGTGCACCCCCTCGCTGGCCTGCTGTAAGAGCGTGGGTTGAGGTCGGTTTTTTGGTTGCTCCTATGGGGTCCAGGGAAAAGTCACACACTCAGAAAGCAGCTGTGTCGTGCCGGCTTGCTCAGGGTGCTGGAGATTGTGACGTCTGGGCCTCAGTTTCCTCATCTGTAAAATGGCAGCAACAATACGTCTTGGGGCAGCATGTTGCTGGTTATTGGGGGGATGATAAGGGCGAACGTGGTTGAGTGCTCTCTACCTGCCAGACACCAGGCTCCGTTTGGATAATCTCCCTTAACGCTCTCAATAACCCAGATGGTAAGGTTGTCTTGTGTGCATGAAGGCAGAATCAGAGAGTTTTAAAATCTCTTTACGAAGGTCAGAGGTAGGAAGAGCCAGAAACTGGACTTGATTCCGAGACCTGCCTGGCTCCAAAACCCATCTTCAAACATGTTTCACTGGAGACCTCCAAGGTTCAGAGAATCAAAATCCCGCATCCCTCTGTTCCCATGCCTTCCTCTGCCCAGTCTGTATGCGCTAGTTCTGTTTTTCTTTTTAACTTCATTTATTTATTTATTTTGAGAGAGAGAGAGAGCGTGCACGCGCATGCACATTTAAGTGGGGCAGAGACAGGGAGAGAGAATCCCAGGCAGGCTCCTCACTGTCAGTGCAGAGCCTGACACGGGGCTTGAGCCCACGAACCGTGAGATCATGACCTGAGCCGAAGTCAGATGCTTAACTGGGTAAGCCACCCAGACACCCCTGTATGTGCTTATTCTGTTTTTAAGTGATAATTAATTCATTTTCCGAATCGGCAAATAGCATGTGGTAAAATACTCAAGCGATACACCTCGGTTTACAGAGAAAAGTAAATTTCCCTCATCCACATCTCTTGGGCCCCTTCCTCTCCCTAGAGGCAGCTCCATACTTTACACAAGGTCACCGTTTTGTGCTTTGTTCTTTATCCTTAATATATCATAGTCATTTCACACATGTGCGAATATTTCCATGGGATAAACTCCTAGGAGTGGAATTGCTACATCAAAAGGTGTGTGTGTGTGTGTGTGTGTGTTGTTGTTGTTGTTGTTGTTGTTGTTGTTGTTTTCCCAAATACTTTGGAAAGTATTTTGTGTACAGAAGCCAACCCCGAACAAAAAAGAACAGCTCAGTCTTTTTTCACGAAATTGGCAGTCATATGACCAAGAACCAGGTCAGCAAGAAACAGCAGGTTCTTCGTGCCCTTCTCAGTCGTCATCCTACCCCTGTGGTGCCCCTTCCGGTCCCTCCCACCCTTACTTGCTCTTCCGTAGTTGCACTTGTCCCACCTGAGGATACGTCCTTTGTGGCAGATTAGTTTTGTCTGGTTTTTGCCATCGTGCTCCGTTGTGTCTACCTTCTTTTGCAGACCATGACATCCGCAATCTATCCATGCTGCACCTTGTAGCATCGTCCATTTGTTTCCTTTCTTGGCCAGTAGTCCAGGGTGTACATAGTGGTTTTTAAATTTTCCCTACTTACTGGGGCACCTAGGTGGCTCAGTCGGTTAAGCATCCGACTTGGGCTCTGGTCATGATCTCGCAGTTCATGAGTTCAAGCCCCACATCAGGCTCTGTGCTGACATCTCAGAGCCTGGAGCCTGCTTCAGATTCTGTGTCTCCCTCTTTCTGCCTCTCTGTTACTTGCACTTTGTCTCTCTCTCTCTCTCTCTCTCTCTCTCCCAAAAATAAATGAATGTTAATTTTTTTTTAATTTCCCTGCTTACTAACTGAATTTTATCATCTCTTTTATGTGTTTCTTGGTCATTTGGATTTGCTGTTTTCTAAAGTTAGCCTGTTCATATCTGTTGTCCATTTTTCTTTTGAATTGTCATTTTTTTAATTGCTTTGTAGGAGTTTTTGTCATGCTTGGTAAAATTGTCCCTTTGGCATTTATAGGTTTTGCAGATATCTCCTACCCTGTGGTGTGATTTTCATTTTCAGTGGTCACTTTTGGCAATAGGAATTTTTAATTTTTATGTAGCTCACATTCCTTTATGGTTAATGCTTTTTGTGTCCTATTTGAGAAACTCGAGGTCATCCATAGTTACTCCCCTCTTATCTCCGAAAAGCTTTCAGATCTATGTCTCCTACCAGCCAGGGTTGATTTTTATATATTGCATTAGGGAGGATCACAACACATTTTTCTTCCCATGGGGATAATGCAACCAGCCCAATATCACTGCCACTTTGTCAGAAACCAAGTGTTCCATATTAGCATAGGTCTGTTCTTGTATTCTCTGTTCTGTTGCATTGGTATGTTTGTCTTTACCCCACGTTGTCTTAACTACAGTAGCTTTAGAATATGATAGAATGTGCCAGATTGCCCGCCGAAGAGACTTACCAGTCAACACTTCCAACAATTTATCAAAAATGTATGGAGAGCCCAGTGTGGTGCCAGACAGTGTGATGTTAGGGTTATTGTTGTTGGGTTTTTTTTTAATGTTTAATTTTGAGAGGGCAAGAGGGAGAGAGAGAGAGAGAACAAGCCAGAGAGGAGCAGAGAGAAGTGGAGACAGAGGATCTGAAGCAGATTCTGTGATCACAGCGGTGAGCCTGATGTGGGGCTCGAACTCACAAACCGTGAGATCATAACTTGAGCCGAAGTCAGATGCTCAACTGACTGAACCACCCAGGTGCCCCAAGGGATATGGTTTTAAGTACAGCTTAAAGAGTGTTGCGGTCTTGTAAGCAGTCAGACATGAGCCAAATAATTGTACAAACAGAGGTGCTGTGTAAATGTGGGGGTGCCACCAAAGGGAGAGGGAGGCCTGTGGGTTCAAGAGTGTGTGAAGAGGGGGATTTCATCTGGTGAGACAGGGTCAGGGAAGGCTTCCTGGAGGAGGTGCATCATGAGTGGAATAGGAATTAAGGAATCAGAAGCAAAGGAAAAGCATTTGGGAGTAGTGGGAACAGCATCTGCAAAGGCTCTGAGGCAGAAGCCTGCATAGGACAGACACTGGATCCAGTTGGCAGGACTCAGAGGGAGGGGAAGGTGATATGCGTGGAGATTAGAACAGTGAGCAGGGCCAGGCCTCCAGGCCTTTGAACTGTGTTCAAGGGCTGGGTTTTATGCACCAAGAACAATTACCCTGAGCAAATAACAAGAGTCTCCTTGAATCTTCCAGATTAAGAGCAGTTCCAGGAGCCCTTTCCGCACCCCTGGGGTGGCTTCTTTACAGGAGGAAATAGTGCAGCAACCTCCAGAGCGACAGCTCGGTTCCCTCTAGCCCCTGGCACCGAGCGTCTCGGTTTTGCCAGCCATGCAAGCCCAGCCCTCCCACGTGGGTCTGCCTGGGTTCTGCCAGCACGGTGTCAGGTCTGGAGCCCTTCTGCCCCCAGCCTGGCAGCCGCGTCCTGCCTGCTGGGCCCTTCTGGGTGCGCCTGGTGCCGTGGGCCGGAATTCTTCCTTCCTCTTGCTCTTCATCATCATCTCTGCTCATCACCCTGGCGGGCGGTGCTATCCTCACTCCACAGATGAGAAAACGGAAACCAGAGAGCTTAAGTCACTTGCCTAAGACCACACAGCATCCAAGGGACAAACATGACTGTTTCCAGCTCTCTGTCAATTTAATTTCTCTTTTTTTGAATGTTTGTTTATTTTTGAGAGAGAGAGAGAGAGAGAGAGAGCTCAAGCAGGGAGGGACAGAGAGAATGGGACAGAGAATCTGAAGCAGGCTCTGTGCTGACAGCAGCGAGCCCCATATGGGGCTCAAACTCGTGAACTTCAAGATCATGACCTGAGTCGAAGTCAGACGCTCAACCGACTGAGCAACCCAGATGCCCCCAAATTTAACTTCTTAAACCTGAGTGGTACTTTATGTTTCTTTTCAGAATAAGGAGTGGGTCAGACTGATGAGGAAACTCACCTGAGTAAGTGCCACACTGTTCTGAGTCAGGCTCCTTGCCTGGGGCTGCACTGATGGGTTCCTAGGCCTAAGGCCCCTGGTCCTGCTCTTGACACCGATGTTTTAATTTGGTCGCCAGTGTGGGGTTCTGGTTCTTTCTGCACTAAGTCGAGTAATTGAGAGGCTTTTAATCACGAGATATGTCTGCTGGGTTTTTGCAGGATCGGGAGGTGTGGAGGAGATCTGAATACACCAGCACTCAAAATCTCATTAAACGGGCCCGTCCCTGTTTGGGGACGGCAGATCCAGACAGAGCCGACAAGATTGATGTTGTTTTCATGAATCCAGGCATCTGTTGTGTTCCTTGTGTGTTTCCAAGGCAGGAATTTGTTGGCAAGAGAATAAGGAAGCCGGGAGCTTCGGGAAGGTTTCAGAGCCCAGAGAAGATGGTGTAGATTGTGAATACGGATTGGCTTTCCCCTGTGCGGTGGGATGTGTCAGGGGGAATACAGACTGCCCTGAGTCCCTGCCTCTGGCAGACCGTGCTGCCTGCATTCGGCACACTCCGCTTACGGAGCATCTGCTCTGTGCTGGGCAGGCAGTGTGCTGCAAGCACCCTCTCGGGAGCCCCCGGACGACCCTGTGACGTGATTTCAGACTATTTCGTGGAGAAAGAGCCATTACAAAACTTGCACCAGCTCCCCAGAAACCAAGTGTGGGAACTGGGGCTGGAACGGCTTCAGCAGAAGCGCTTTGTTGGTTGGCTCACGCCCACGTGGTATTGCATCGCCTTGGCGGGGGTGATCTGCCTTTGTCCCTTAGGGGGAGGGGACTTCAGGGTGCCTGTGGGGCTCAGCCAGCTGAGCGTCCCGCTCCGGAACTCAGCTCAGGTCTTGATCTCAAGGCTCGTGAATTGGAGCCCCACGTCAGCAAGGAGCCTGCTTGGGATTCTGTCTCTGCCCTTCCCCTGCTTGCGTGCTCACTTGCTCTCTAAATAAATAAATAAATAAATAAATAAATAAATAAATAAATAAATAAGAGGGGATCTCCACCGGGGCAACTGTACCCCGTCCCTCCCCCCACGCCAGAGGACATTTGGCAAGGTCTGGAGACATGTTGGCTTGTCACAGCTGGGGCGGGGGACGGAAACATTGGCACCCAGAGAGAAGTCAGGATGTTGCTAACCATTCAGCAGTGGACAGGACAGCCCCCACCGCACGCAGCAAAGAATGATCTGGCCCACAAAATCGAGGCTTCTGAGGTTGAGAGACCCTGCTTAAGGGGCACGCCTTTTCCTTACCTTTTCTAGAGTTATCTGAGGGCGTTTCTATTGGGGAGCTCATCTCTCCCTAGCACCTTGTCCCTGGCGATGGCTTCTCACGGGGTTTCTGGGTCTTTCTCCCACTGGGTTGGGGGAACTCTGCCTTGGGAGTCGGTAAAATGCTTTAGGTGACGACAGTAAGGAGAGGGCAGCGGAGCCCGTGATGTTTAGCTCAGCGTAGATTTTAACTCACCCTTCCGGATCCTCATTCCAGAGCGCTTCCAACGGTACAGACTCGCCCCTGTGTTGTGGATGAGTTGAGAAAAATGAAAAATCCCCCACAGGGACCTGAAACCCTGAGTTCCTGCCACATCGCATTCCTACCCTCCTTCTGGGGACGAGGAATGCTCATCAACTCCGGCCGGGCTGCTCAGCACGGCGGGCCGGAGGTCCTCGCGGTGTTCGTGCAGGGGTGTTGTGTGAACGCCTGTCTGGAGGGAATGAGCAAGCCCGCAAGCCTCTCCGTGCCCCGTGTGTAGGGGTCGTGCTGCTCTGCCCAACGGGAAAAACGCTTTCCCGCTACGGTTAGGGAGAGATTCGCCTGGTGCAGGCCTTGGAAGGAGCGAAAGTTCTGTCGTAGGAGATCCTGGGCTGTAACTGAATTTTCCCCAGGGGCTGGTAATCTTTAACCTGGAGAAGGTTATAAAATGAGGCATGTCCCCCCTCCAGTGCCACAAAGTCCTGCCGAGGCTCAGCTCAGGGCCGCAGGGACCCCTCTCTGCATCCTGCCCCCAACGTGAGTGAGCAGAGCCATGTGCAGGGCTCAGGGGCGTCCGTGCAGGAGGCGCACAGCCCTTGCCGTCAGGTAGCTTCGTCACTGGTCCGGAGGCAGCTCAGGGCTCTGCTTTTCACAGGCAACTAAAGGGCACACGTAACGCCTTGACTAACCTCCGTTCCTAGTGCTTTACACGTATTATTATCTAACCCCCAGGGTAGGTCCTGGTCTCATCCACATCTTGCAAACGAGGAAACTGAGGCACAGAGCGCCTAAGTCACTTGCCCAAGATCCTACACGGTTGAAATTTTGAAATTTCCATCTGAAGTGATCAAAGGTTCAAGGACAGCCTGGCCCAGAGGGGCAGCCGCCTCTGGTTTGGGACAGGTCCCCGTCATTCATTCGTCATCACCGGGCTCCCCTTCTCACAGGGGTTTAACCCTCTCTGCTGTAATTCTCCATTCCTCTGTCTCCAGCACTAGACCATGAATCCCATGAGGATACAGGCCTTCCATGTCCCTTCTGTGTCCCCAGCATCGTCCCAGGATCTGGCATAAAGTGAACATGAGGCCAGTGTTGGTTGAATGAATACATGAATACATTATCTGGATTAACGCTTTCGCAGAAGTTCTTGACAGGGTTCCGTGTATATTTAGGAGCCAAATTTGCTCAGAGGGATTTCTTTTGTTTCATCTTTCCTGTTTGTTTTTATTTCCCCCAATAAGCTTTTTGTTTTGAGATCATTGTACATTCACACGTAGTTGTAAGAAATAATAGAGAGATGCCGTGTGCCCTTCACCCAGTTTCCCAGTGGTTGCGTCTTGCCAGAAAATCGATATTGATGCCATCCACTGAGCATACTCAGATTTCTTCTGTTTTACGTGCCCCCACCTTGTACGTCTTTAAACAACAACGATTTCCGCCCCCACGAGGGGGATAGTTAAAACCGAAAGGTGACAGCATCTCAGGGTGACTCAGGGCTTGGGTCTGGGATCTTCAGAGCTAGAGGCTGTGGATGGTGAGGTTGGGCAACCCTGCAGGTGCCTGGTTACCTGAGATCAGTAACCTGTCCACAGGTTCGAATCCTAGGCCGGCTGCTTCCCAGCAGTGAAACCCTGATTAACCTGTCTGTGCCTCCAGTATAAGATGGGGTAATAACATCATATCTTCCTCAATGGTCGCTGTGGGGATTAAATGAGGTAGTACAGGGAGACCCTCGGAAGAGTGCCTGACACAGAGTAATTGCTCGGTGGACCCCTGCATTATCATTGCCATTATTTCTTTAAATTGAATTGATTTGCTTTATTCACAGAGTTTTGCTCCCAGGCACCCGTATCCACACACTGATGCAGTTTTAGACCCTAGGATCTGGAGTGACTCAGCAGGTGCCTTCTACCCATGTGTGTTGGGAAGTCACGTGACTCTGAGCCTCAGTTTCCTCCTCTGGACAATGGGCATGATATTAGAACCCACATGAGATTTTGGTTGTCAAGGACCCTCAAGAGATGGGACCCATTTTTTAAGAGCTAATTATCTAGCTCTTAAAGGTTTTAAATTTGAGATTCCCAGTCGCTGCCTCCACTTTGATAAAAGAGGGGCTCGTGTTCTGGCAGAATGGGCAGTTGGAGGTGGCTGTGACAGGTGCACTCCGGAGGCTGAGGCACCCCCAGAGTGACTTAGGGATCTGACCTCGCATCACGTCCAGGCAGGAGCTCCCAGGCAGAGAAGGAAGAGAAAAACGAGTCAGGCCACCACATCCTGAGTTCCAGTTTGGGGACACAGCTCCGTGCTCCCTTCGTCACCCACGTGCTGCTCTTCCCCAACCACCTCCCCGTTCCCGACGCATTGCACAGGAGCACAGGGCCCCGCGGGCTCTGTTCTGTCCATGCCTGAGCTGAGCCCGAGCCGCTGGGACTGGGGCCACTGGCATCCACCCTGTGACCAGAGCTCTTTGTTCTGAGTGTCCTCAAGCTTTGCTGGGGGATGGCCTTCACCAATAAGAGTGGCATGTCGGTGCCACAGGTTTCAAGAGAAAGTTGCTGAGTATACATCTCCCCACTTAAGCTGGCACCGTGGTGGGGGCGGGGGGCACTCCTCAGAGATTTCTGTTGAAAGACCGAATGAGAAGCAGATGGATGGTTCCTACTGGCTGCGGTAAGAGGCCGGCACCTTGCCGTCATTTCCATTTTCTGCAGGAGCCAAGTGATTATTGAGATGGCACTTCTCCGCCTCTGTGGAATCCCCCCATAGCACTGTGCTTGTGATTCTGCAGAAAAGCCAGGCAGCCAGACAGACACGGGTTCAAATCCCGGCTGCCACTTATTTGCTACCAGGGTAGGGGTGAGTTTCACCTAAACTTCTCTGAGCCTCAGTTTCCCCATCTGTGCAATGGGAATGAGTCTGGCTTGAGAGGGAGGGATGCTGTGTCTCAAACGAATAGCACTTGCTGTGAGCTCAGGCACAGCAGCTATTCGTGCGGGAGTTTGCCCCGGGGACGTCCAGTTACCTGCTGTTCCTCGGAGCACAGCCGTGGCCCCAGGAGAGCGGGCAATCAAACAGGCACAGAATCTCAGAACCTGCAACCTGGTGGAGGCGGGAGTGGGGGGAGACCTCTGAGCCCATCCAGTCTCACCAAGCCCCTTCCCTGATGCTCGAAGCCCCTCTCCTGCAGCCTAGAAAGGATGTCCAGCTTCTGTAGCGGAACCTGTTCCAATATAAGAAGCTTTGTTAGTTATGGACCCGACATCTGCCCATTCTGGTTATTTCTCTCTTGTTTTATAAGTGATCCAAGACGGCCACCCTAGCACAGACAGTACTGGGACTCGAATCTGAGTCTCACTGCGCAGCTCACGCCCACGACCTCCAGACCTTGTTACCTCTGTCATTCAGGGTCCTCTCGCTCGTTCCACCCTGCCCAAGACTCAGCAGAGGGCCAGTATGACCTTGCAGGGGAATCCTGGGGAAGAAGGCTGCCCTCTGCCCATGAGCTCTCCAGAATTTGAGGAGTCGGAAATCTGACTGTGTCCCTGGGGTCCGGGCCAGCCCGTCTTGTGTGCAGACGCTGACCAGCTGGTGGGATTGTGGCAGGAGAGGTGGGGGAGTAGTGCTCCCAGCAGCCAGCTGCCCTGGGAGGTAGACACAAGAGCACTGATATCGGACAGGCCTCTCTGTGTTAACAAGACCGCCTGCTTTCCCAGAGGGAAGCTGCCTGGATTGAATGATCATTTGTTGACATTAGGTTTCCCTCGTACGAAGTCAGCCTGCTGTTACCATCCCCAGACGGGTGCACATCCCAAGAACTCGGCAACATTCAACACATAATTTATATTGCACACTCACTATGAAATTGAGGTGAACAAGAGAGGTGAAGCGCTTGAGTTCCGGGCAGGAAGACAGCCGCATCCATGAACAAATGAGAGAAGAGTGAGTGGCCACGATGAAAATAACATTCGGTGACGTGTGGTAGTGGGGATCAAGGAAGGCCTCTCTGAGGGAGGTGATATCTGAGCCGAAGGAGGTGCCAGCCATTCAGAGATGGGGGACTAGGGGGCACAGCAGGTGCATGGTGCAGGTTTGGGGAGACTTTGAGCTTAGTGCCTCCAGCAGGCCCCCAGGAAAGTGGATTGCACACGGGGGCCACAGTGGAAGCAGGGAGACCGTTTAGGAGGCTGCTTGGGGCAGAGGTGGCTAGGATTCAGGTAGAGGCGGAAGGGAGGACGTCCTGGAATTGTGTGGAGTGGAGTCAGGCCACGAGGGCAGGAGTCAGTGCCTGAGTTCAGACCCCAGCCCGTGTGGTACATGGATGAGCTCGGGCCCTGCTCCCCTTGTGTGTGCGTGTTAAGGTGGAGGACATGACGGTTTGTAGATCGGAGGTGATGAGAAGGGGGCCTCCCGGACTGTTGGAAACATTCTTTGAGATAACACCCTCGTTTCTCAGCGCTGATAAGCAAAGCACCACCGACGAGGTGGCTTTAAACAGCAGGAGTTAGGGCGCCTGGGTGGCTCAGTCGGTTAAGCGGCCGACTTCGGCTCAGGTCATGATCTTGCGGTCCGTGGGTTCGAGCCCCGCGTCGGGCTCTGTGCTGACGGCTCAGAGCCTGGAGCCTGTTTCAGATTCTGTGTCTCCCTCTCTCTGACCCTCCCCCATTCATGCTCTGTCTCTCTCTGTCTCAAAAATAAATAAATGTAAAAAAAATAATAATAATTAAAAAAAAAAATAAACAACAGGAGTTTACTCTCTCCAGGTGCTGGAAGCCAGAACTCCAAAGTCAAGTCAGCAGGGCTGTGCTCCCTCCAAAGGGGTGTGCTCCTGCTGCCAGAGGGAGGACAGATTGCTGCTGAGCTCACAGGTCTCCAGCAGTAGCTTTGCCCCCTCTCAGCCCATGGCCCCTAAAACATGCCGTATCATAGTTTGCTGAGAGGGGAGAGCAGGGGGAGGGGGACTGGGCCAGCCAGCAGGGTCAGCCAGAGAGGGGGACAAAGTGGGACGACCTCCCCGGCTAGTGCGTCTGTCCTGAGAACCGCCTGGTAAAGCAGGTATGACCTTTGTTTTAAGGAAGCCGCCTTTCAGTGACCTGCCAGAGCGAAAGGGCCGTGACCAGAAGAGACAATATTTGATGCAAAGCTTGCTTACTCTCCTTGCTGTGGCAGGCGGTGCCCCGAGAGCTCTGCCTCCACCGGATGGCTCCCACAGTGTGAGCCTCTAAAATTTAGCGGCTTCAGACAACGAGTGACCATCATCTCCTGCACTTGTGAGGGTTGGCTGGCCTCACCTGGCCCTTTTGGCCTATGGGTGGGGAGTCTCTCATGCACTGCTGGGCCGGGTACACCTGGGGCTGGCATCATCTGAAGGCTCAACTGGGCTGGACCTCCAAGGTGGCTTATTCACCCCCAGGCCTGGCACCACGGTGTGCCTGACCTCTCTCTCCTCATGACTTGGGCTTCTCATGGCTCGAATGTCTCACAGGACATCTGTCATCCCGTGGAGGCAGGCAGAGGCCATGCCTGGACTGGCACCACATCACTCCCACCGTGATACAGCTTGATGGCGAAACAATTCACATACCCTACAGTTCACCCCTTCAAAAGCTATATGACATTTAGCTTGGGTTTGGCGATATGACATTATCAGTGTTTTTAAATCGTGATCAGATATACATAACAAAATCTGTCATCTTTCAGTGTACGATTCAGCGTCATGAATTATACACACAGTGTTGGGCAACCCTCACCACCACCTGGTTCCCAAACCTTTTCACCTCCCCAAACAGAAATTCTGCAACCAGTAAAAGCTAGAGCTCCAGCTCTAGTAAGGTCTGGTAACCTTAAATCTGCTTGCCGTGTCTGGGACTTTGCCTGGTGAACATATTTCATATAAGTAGACCGTACCCTCTCCTTCTGTGTCTGGCTTCCAGTTGGGAGGCCACGGGGGGGGGGGGGGGGCGCCCTGGGCGCTTGGGCATGAGTGGCAGGTGGGAGTTGGGAGAACTGGGCAGATTCTGGATCTGTTTCCAGGTGAAGCCAGCAGGATTTCTGATGGGTTAGAGGGGATTCAGGAGGGGGGCCATCCGGAAGGATGGGGCAGCCTAGAGCCTCGTGCGGATGCCTGAGTCCCGGTGCCGTGGACCGGCACAGCTCTGTTGCTGTCGCATAATTTCTACAGGGCCCTGATGTCCATGGCAAGTGATATCCTGCTTTCCAGACAGAATGGTGATGCAAAATCACTTAAATTTTTTTCTGTTCAAATGCAAGATCATTTCAAGGGAAAGGGTCTTACAAGTAATGGCAAATACAGGAAAGTTGGGCAGACTGCAGGTGCCACGTCTGGAGAAACGCGCTCCTCTGGTGTTGCCGACGTGTTGGCAGAAAAAGGAGACAGTGTCTGCTTTGGGAAAGCGGCAGGGTGCACGTGTCCCCTCGAAAAACCGAACTCTTCACAGAAGGGAGCGAGGTGGACTGCCGGTTTACCAGGAAAATGGGACAGATCTGTGGCTTTGAGGCGGCAGGTGCCTGGATCGCAGGTCAGCGGCCTGTCTGCAAAGGGCCAGATGGTAAATGCCATCAGCCTGTGGCCCCGCGGTCTCTGCTCTGCTGCTCGCGTAGCCCTTAAAGGCAGCCACAGCAGCCACAAATGATCGCATGTTCCAGAAGACGTTTATTTCGCAAAAGCAGGCAGCCGGCCAGAGCCTGTAGACCCCCATCCTTGAGTCTGAATCACAGGGTGGAGAGCGTCCTCTCCTGAGGCCTTCAGTGGACCCCAGACTCCAAGCTGGAGCTGACTGTCTGGGGGTGAACGGACGAGTCCCGCTCTGCGTGGACTAAACTCCCTGCCCCCGCGTTGACCCACTTTCTCCTGCTGAGCATTTCCACCTGGGGATTGGAACCCAGTTTGACCTGGTTCAGTGCCAGAACACTAATGTACTTTTTTATAACCCATGTGGAAGCTCATCTCCTCTTTCCACACCTTCGGAAACCAAACTGAACACGGATCAATTTTCGAGTGCCTCTGGTTCTCTGTATTAATGCCATGTCAAATTATTCAGCAGTTGTTTTCCTATAATTAAACGTCTAGACGCATTCGGCTGCTGACTGAGGCTGTACCCACCCCTGATATACTTTCTCTGTGCATATTATTGTAGAAAGCCAGAGAGGTATCTCTCCTCCAAACATTTGAATGAACCAATAGTAACACGTCATTGCGATGATCCAGAAAATACAAAAAAGTCGACTGCCACCCCAGAGATAAAAGTACTGAACAGAAAATAGATGTCTTTCTTTCAGCGTCGCTTCCCCATGTATTGGTTTTTGGTTTTGTTTTCGCACCTTAACAAGATTATAGCCAGACTGCCTGTGAACCTTCATGGTCCTTTCTCTCTCGTTGCGTTGCTTCGAAAATCATTTCCCTGCCTTTTCACACAGTTTTCGGTAAATAATTAAGATATCCTATCACAACTTACTTGAGGGATCGTCTACTGTAGGTTTATTGACATTGTTTCCAGTTGTTCGCTCTTGTAAATTACACTCCTGTGGCCCTCTCTGAGGTCCTTTATTCAGGATTATTTGCATTAGCTAAATTTCTGGAGGTGGAATTATTTGGGGTTAAAATATTTATTATCTCTTGATTCTTTGTGGCTACATCCTTTTCCAAAAAGGCTAGACCCAGATACTCCTGGAGCAAGGTCTGTTTGGAGAGCCAGGGGTGATATTCTGATGCTCAGAACCGGAGATCAGAAAGGCATTAACATAACCCCGGGTTGGTCCGTTGGTTTTTCCTTCTGGGCATAATTTCTAAGAAAGGACATTTACTCCATACCTAACGCACGCCCTTCATTTCACAGAGCAGTTAAGAGAGGCCTCATAGTTCCTGTGGGGAACAGTGCTGTTTCTTGAGTGTAACTGTATACCAGCCATTTGCCCACATTTCTTGGTAGAGCCTTAGACCCTTTGAGTTAGGACTTTGCACACAGTAGGATATCAGTAACTTAAAAAAAAATAGTTGTGGGGAAGTTTCTTTTCTTCCAAGTCCTCGGGTCTCTTATCTGTAAGACAGGAATAGTAAGAATCCATTCAGCAGACACTGATCATGGCCGTCTTATGTGCCAGGCCCTGTAATGTCTGCTGGGGATGCACCACATCCCTGGGGAGTGGGGAATGGCATGGAAGGTGTGCATTCAGATGGTACACAAATATACACGTGGAAACTGTGGTCAAGTGGGAAGAAACCATAACACAGACCACTCTGAGAAATTACAGTGGATGCTTTTATTTCCATGAGGTTAATAAAGCAGCTTCTCTGAGGAAATAGCATAGGATGTTTGAGGTCTGAGGCATGCACGGAAGTTGGCCAAGCAGGAGTGAAGGAAGCAGTCTAGGCAGCAAGAATAGCCCATGCAAAGGCCCTGAGGCCACAGAGCTTTGTGCTTTCTAGGAATCAGAGGCAGGGGTTGCTTGGGCAATGTCTCAGAGACCTTTTGAAAGCCTGGTAACCCACGCTGAGCTTTGAAGTGCCAAGCCAAGAACGTGGGAGCAGGAAGGGGACTGTCCCAGCAGTAGATGACCTTGGTGGCCTGAAGGAGGCAGTGGAAATGAGGGAGAGAAACGGATGAATCAGAGACCTACTTCAGAGGCAGATCTGGGTTCCCTTTCTTCTCCCTTGTCTGGTTTCATCCTCCAGCTGATGATGAGGTTGTTCTGGTCAAGTTCAAGAAGTCAACACTAAAGTGTGGTAGGCTTTTATGCCAGTTGGCAAAGGGGCAAGAGCGAAGCCTGCATTTCTGCAGCAGCAGCCACGCTGTGGACCAAAAAGCAGGCTGGACTGAGCCAGGAGTCAGGGATGCTGGCAGCTCCAGGGCGTGTATCTCTTGGTGTTTGGCCAGGATCATCCCGGGACCAGCCACAAAGTCACCACCACCGTCTCCATCCCGAGTGAGACAGCCAATTCTTGTATGTCACAGGTGAGGTCAGATTTGGCCTGAACGGGAGGGGCAAGCAAGGGCCGGCTGGCCATCCCACATGTCAGCCCGTGAAGGAGCAAAGCCACCACTGTGTCTGACAGGGAGCCGCTCTAAGTGGGTAGTGGCCGGACTTGACTGGTCCCTCGAATTCACATCCCATTGGGACCAAAGAAGGCCCTCTGGTGGGGGCATTCGTTGTCTGGTTTGTTATCAATTCTTAAGGTCCCACGCTGGTGCAAAGTTCAGAGTGAGCTGTATACTTTTTAGCTAATGCTTACATGATCTCATGTATTGATTAATCAGGTTGTTTAAAATTAAGTGCCACAAGTCAAATCGTCTTCTCTGGAGTTTAATTTTCACAGACCCGTGTGACTGACGTTTTGTAATAGGATATTCGGCATCTGTCGGCGGCTACGCGAGGGGCCAGGTTTCTGGATGAACTTTGGTTCCAACGCCAGTGGCTAGGCTAGCTAATCAGCTCTACGATCTTGGGTGTGTTCCCCAAACTACCTTAGCTTCATGTCCCCCCCCCCCCATAGCTCGTAAGAGTACTGCTTCTCAGAGTCGTGAGAATAAGTGGACTTAACATACGTGAAGGAAGTAGCTAGAACAGGCTCAAGCATACAGCAGGTCCTCACTAAATGGCGGCCAATAGCACTAAGGTTTGGACTCATTCCAGCTATCTGTAAGCCAAGCTGCGTTCTCCAGTAAGCCACACGTGGCTTCTGAGCACCTGCAAGGTGGCTAGTCTGCACAGACATGTGCTGTAAGCATAAAATACACATGGGGCTTCAGGGGCGCCCGGGTGGCTCATTTGGTTGAGCATCTGACTCTTGATTTCAGCTCAGGTCATGATCTCACAGTTGATGGGATCGAGCCTCGTGTCAGGCTCTGTGCTGTTAGTGCGGATTCTCTCTCTTCCTCTCTGCCCCTCCTCCACTCTCTTTCTGTCTCTCTCAAAATAAATAAACTTAAAAAGAAAACTTTGGAGCCAACCATAAGAGACTCTTAAATACAGAGAACAAACAGGGTTGCTGGCAGGGTGTTAGGTGGAAGGAGGAGTTCAGTGGGCAAGGCGCCTTAAGGAGGGCACTTGTTGGGATGAGCACTGGGTGTTCTGTGTAAGTGGTGAATCAGGAAATTCTATTCCTGAAAGCATTATTACACTAAATGTTAACTGACTTGGATTTAAATTTTAAAAAAGAAAAGAAAATGAAAAAAAACCCCTCATATCATAAATAACAACTAATAAAGTACACATGGGATTTCAAAGAGGTAGCATGACCAAAAAGGAAATACTAAAATTTCATTAGTTAGTTTTCATATTATCTGCTGGAATGATGATATTTTGGATATATCAGGTTAAATAGAACATACAACTCATATTAGTTTCATCTGTTGCCCATTTTTTTGTAATGTGGCCACTAGAAAATTTCAAATTGCTTCTAAGACTCTCATTTATCTTTCTTTTCGACAGCAGTGGTCTAGAGGCATGATTTAAGAAAGAGGAATGATTAAGAAGTGGGAAAAGCGTAGACTCTCCAGCCAGAAAGATTTAGGGGCTTATCTGGGTAGCACCACGCTCTGTATGCCACTAGGGAAGTCCCTTACCTTCGGTGCGCCTCAGTTTTCTCATCCGCAAAGTGGGAGCAGACATCCCTACCACAAAGAATTGTTTTGAGGCTTCAATGAAATCATATACGTGAAGTGCTTAGCTCCGCCGTCAGCACACAAGAAAGGTGCTCAGATGGAAACAAAGGTCATAGCTTTTGTAACAGGTGCTGGGGGTGTTTAGTATTCAGGGGGGGCTGAGTTGACCCTGGTTTGCCTTGTCCAGCAAGATTACGTTGGCATGCTGTTTTCACCTCCGTTGCCACATTTGACCTTCAGAACGACCCTGGGAGGTACCGTCAGCCCCTTACGGAGCTGGAGAGACGGAGGCACGGGAGCCTTTCAAGGTCTGAGCAGGAACTGGAAACCAGATGCTTTCCTGCCAACCCCGCGCTTTCCCGAAACTTGCAGAGCTTCCCAGAAGCGGGTTTCACTTTCAGAGGGCGTCCACCGCTGTCCCCTGATCCAGAGAGAAAACTAATACCTCATGTGCCCCAGCAGCCTGCAGGGCCCCCTTGCCTGCCAGCACAGGCGGGGGGCAGTGCGTCATCGGAGCCGACTTGAAAGGCGGGAAGTGCACCCGTGGGCCTCTTGTTCTCCAGCCTGGTGGACAGCAGTGTTGTGGCTTGAGGCAGATAAGAGGTGGCTCACAAAGCCACGCTCCCTGGACACCTGGGCACCCGCTGACGTCTCAGACCAGCCTGATGCCCAGATGTATGCGCTGCTGGGGGCTCAGGGGACAGTTCACCACACATGCTGCTTTGCAACTTGCTGTAACTTAAGATGTGCAACACTCTCTCTCGTCAGTACAGAGAGAGCTACCTCATTCTTTGTCTTGGCCGAATGTGATTCTGTGTCATGACCCACTGAAATGTATTCAGCCAGTTCCCACGGATGGACATCTAGGTCGCTTTCTGTTCATATCAGTGAGAAAAATTCCTTCAGGTACACCGATGCTGGGAAAGAGTGGTTAGTGCATTTAGAAGTTTGTAGATCTGGGGGCGCCTGGGTGACTCAGTCTGTTAAGTGCCTGACTTCGGCTCCGGTCGTGATCTCACAGTTCGTGGGTTCGAGCCCCGTGTTGGGCTCTGTGCTGACATCTCAGAGCCTGGAGCATCCTTCGGATCTGTGTCTCCCTCTCTCTCTGCCCCTGCCTGCCCTCCCCTGCTTGTACTCTGTCTCTCTCTCTCAAAAATAAATAAACATTAAAAAATTTTTTTAAAATATGGGGTGTCGGTTCCCCCACACCATCAACATGGCCAGAGAGTTCATGGTAGGAGGTCAGCGTGGAAAAAGCAGAGGGAGGGTTTGGTGGCGGCTGGGAGGCCGGTCAAGAGGCTGGGGCAGCCATCCAGCTAGGAAACAGACAAGATCGAGAGAGGAGAGGGTGGAGGCCAGAGCTAGTGTGGAAGTAATACCCAGGACGTGGTCCTGAGCGAGGATGACAGGAGGGAGGAAGCGAGCGCGGGTGTCGGGTTTCCAGCTTCGGCAAATTGGGTCTGTTTACTGAGGTGCTGACACAGGACAGGGAGTAAGTGTGAACCTACTGAGTTCAATATGCAGGACATCCTGGGGACGCCTGGGTCGCTCAGTCCGTTAAGCTTCAGACTTCGGCTCAGGTCATGATCTCATGGTTTGTGGGTTCAAGCCCCGCATTGGGCTCTGTGCTGACAGCTCAGAGCCTGGAGCCTGCTTCGGATCCTGTGTGTGTGTCTCTCTCTCTGCCCCTTTCCCATTAGCACTTTCTCTCTCTCTCTCTCTCTCCCTCTCTCTCTCTCTCTCTGAAAAATAAACATAAAAAATTTTTTTTAATATTCAGGACATCCTGTTGGGGGGTGTTTATACTGGCCTAGGGAGGAAGATTCAGGGATGGTGAATCATTGATGGAAATCATGAGTGCACATGAGATCTCCCTGGACTGCGTGGATGGACGAGTGAGTGGCTGGCTGGATAGATGGACAGACGGACGGACAGGTGGATGGGCGGATGGAAGAAAAGATGGATGGGTGGGTGGGTGGCTGGACAGATGGACAGATGGGCACATGGATGACAGACATCTAGACTTTATTCTGTTTCGACTGAACCATATGAAATTGCTCCCTTTGTTTTTCAAAAATAACAAAATACTTAAGTTTACGCAGGCTTAAGTCCTCGAGGGGGAAGGTACAACATGATGTCCGCAATTTACTTCGAAATGCATCAAAAAACGGAGAGGATTAATGGATGGGTCACAGGGTCGAGACTGGTAAAATGTCATCATCAGGAGCTGGGAGGTGGAGGCTGTGGACAGGTATTCAGTGGCAAATTCAACTTTTCTGTTTGTTGGAAATTTGCACAGTGAATTCAGGGACAATGTTTTTCCAAATGTTAGCAGTTCCCCGTGACTTCACTTAATATTTCTCCCTCATTTGGCCAGGAGAACCTTCTGGGTTCCCATCTGTGGATTGGCCTTATTCTTCCCAGAGCTGGGGGCTGGGGGTCAGCGTTTCTCCCTCCCAAAGTTAACGCTGAGTTGCCCTAATGAGGCGATTGCTGCACCAAGTTCGTTGGTATCTGGCTTGTAATAATTATAGATTTCCTCTGCGATTTGATCCCATTGGTTGCCACAGCAACAGCAGTAATAGCTCAACTGAAGTGCTGTCACGGTGATTTAGAACCAACATGTCTCTTGCAGCCTCCGGTCCGGGTGCCCCCACCCCCTTGCTGTCGTCATGGCAACTGAGGAGCAGCACGTGACCAAAAGCTCTGTGTCCCTCCTCCTCCGCCCCTCCCCATCTTGCACCCTTCCCCACTTCTCAGCCCCCTGTGGATAGGCATTGACCCCAGCTTGGGCTATACTGGGGGGGGGGGGGGCTAGAGTAATAATCAATGCTCCAGAACCCCCACCCCGAGAGAGGGTCAGGTGGATTGTCAGAGCCAGAGCCGCCCCCCCTGGCCCCCGGGGGTCTCGGAGATGACTTGGTGGCCCTCAGAGCCCCTTCCTGGCTGTGGCCATGCCATAGGCGGGATCTGCTGGGGCGTCCCCACCGGAGTGCCGGTGGGGGGGTGGGGTTGTCGTTTAGGAATCCGAAGCCTTGGATCTTTGCTTTGTACTCCAGGGGTCCTGAAAGCGAATGAGAGAAAAATCTAGGAAGAGCATCCTGGAAGAAGGGGCGGGGACAGGGACCCCATTTCAGAAGGTCCCAGGTCAGGTGGCTCATTCTTCCGGTCTAAACTGAGCTGGGCTTAAAATGTCTTTTTAAAAAGGCCCTGTTCTATTTTTCTCTGTACTTATCTCTTTTTTTTTTTTCCTGTCTCTTTGTTTCTTTGAGGATCTTTTCCTTTCTGTTTCTGTCTGTTCCTATCTGAAAACCTCTTTGTGAGGCTACCTCTCAGCCTCTCACTCATTCCCTCCCCCCTCTTCACCCCCTCTGCATCCCCCTGCCTCCAGCACTTGCTGGGAACCAGCTGAGAGCATCCTTTGCCCAAATCTGCTTTGCTTCTCAGGCTCCTTTCCTTCCTCCCATATCTGAGCCCATGTTCCGGGGACTGGCTGGAAGTCCGGAGCGTCCTCCGGAGGGAGAGCTGGTACCCGGAGGCATCTCTTAGGATGATCCCGGCGCATCTCATCCCTGGGACTCTGCAGAATGGCATAGAGGAGGCGTTTTAAGCAGGCGGGAGCTGGGCTTGCCGCAGGACCCCGACTGCCAGGCACTGTGAGTGCAGACGTGTGTCTGTGTGTGTGCACGTGCCCGTGCACACACGTGTGTGCACGCGATTTGTATTTGCACACATCTACTGGTATGTGGAGGTGTGTCTCAACTCGTATCGGTGGCTGTGATCTGTGGTGCTGGGTGTGCAAGTGTGTGCACACGTGTGTGCCCATGCATATGTGTGCAAGTACGCCTGTGTGTGGCTTTTGGTCTGAAGGACATGCAGATGTCCATGACGGATTTTTCAAGGATGCTTAGCCGAGGGAACACAGTGGGATGAGCCCCTTTAAAGTGGGAACAAAATGAACAAAAACGGCACGAAAACGATAAGGGATTTGCTTCTGCCGGTGGGCTCGCAGAAGGACCACCACATGCGTTTGCCTCCGTCCCCAGGAAATGAGGTGAGGGTCACCTTGAAAAAGTATTTCTGCACACACACACGTGCACACGCACACGCTCGGGAATGGAAGGCTCAGGGGGGTCGCCTTCGGGAGCACCTGGCTTTGCCCTCGTCAAGACCGGACTTTGCAGGGAGAATCTCTCGCTCGCCAGCCCGGATGGCTCGTGCCAAGAGCTGGCCCAAGGAAACTCTGGACGGCGACTCCCCCCCCTCGTGTCTTTCACTTCTGCAGTCAATTAGAACTTCATCTTGGGTTTGTTCACGCCCCGAGAGGTGGCAAGAAGGAAGCAGGTTTAGAAAGTGTAATTTCACTTGCAGGGCAAGATGTGGGAACCTGACAACTTGCCTGGCAGCCACGGGGGTCCTTCGTGCTTCGCCTGACCCCGAACACTGGGGGACCTGGTGGCCGGTCGCTTTGGGTGGATGCTAACTGCAGGCTGGGCACGCCCGGGGCGCCTTGGGGGAGAGGACGGGTCTAGACACTGGCACGGCCTCAGGAAGGCTGCAGGCCAAGGATGGCACTCTGTCCCCCGCTACGCCATGACCTCTGTCTACACCACCTTGGTCCACCTGCCAAAGCCCTCATCACCTTCCAACATCCACTGTCACTGCCTCCGGGACTCAGTCAAGTAGAGGTGACGCTGAACGCCCTCCTCTCCCTGCCCCTGAATACCTCGTACCGCTGGCTTACGCACCCCACACACCTTTCCCCATTTGCCCATGAGCTGCACTTTATTTTACAAGGACTTCGAGAAAAATATCAACCAAGACAAAATACACACAGAGCAACTGGCCCGGACTCTTACAGCGTCCAGGTCATAAAAGGCCTAGCGGCTGGGATACGGTTGCAGGTTAAGAGACAGAGCAGCCGTGTGAGCAGATGCAGCGAGGGGTCCTGGGGTAGCTCCTGGAACACAAAGGACGGCCACAGAGGATGTCATGGGGGCAAGTGAGCGAATCTGAATGTGTGCTGTCTCTCAGACAATAGCATTATGTTAGTGATAAATTACCTGAACATGAAACACTTGTATGTCAGATCATTTGTACTGAGGGCACATGGAATGTCCTTGTCCTTCTGTTGTTGTTGTTGTTGTTGTTAACAGAGGATGCTAATAGTAATTATGTTAGAGGATTGTTCTGAAAATTATAGGTGCCGTATCCTGTGTAAAGAGCATAGCACAGGATCTGGCCCAAGGTAGGTGATCGGTAGATGCTTGCTGTTGCTGTTGCTGGTTACCTAGTGTCATCCTGGCACCCTGCGATGAGTGTGCCAGAAGGGTCTTTCTCTTCTGCACCCAGAACTGCCTTCATGGGTTTGCGACCCAGGTGATCACACAGGACCCATGCTCAGAAGAGCCTCACCCCACGCTTGGTTTAATGCCCTCCTGTTTCCATCTCAAAATTATTTTTTTTAAGTTTATTATTAATTTTGAGAGAGAGACAGGGGAGGAGTAGAGAGGGAAGCAATAGGGGAGGAGCAGAGAGAGAGGGAGAGAGGGAATCCCAAGCAGGTTCTGCACTGTCAGCACAGAGCCAGATTCGGGGCTCGAACTCACGAACTGTGAGAGCATGACCTGACCCGAAGCTGACACTTAACAGACTAAGCCACCCAGGCGCTCCATCATCTTGAAATTCTTAATCCTTTCTCGACAAGGGGCTTTGAATATTCATCTTCGCTCTGGGTCCCACAAATCACACAGCCAGTTCTGTCTGCACAGGCTTTTTATCAGACCCCACTGGGAAGAGCTCTTAGACTAAACTCCCTGTTACCGCATCATAGCTCAGGCGGGCCCAGGCACATTAGGCACATTCCAGCCGTGACACCGCGTGTCGTCAGCCTGCACCACCCAATACGGCAGCCGCTCCCCACGTGTGACAATCAAGCACTTGCAATGGGGATCTAGTCCCAGTAGAGATGTGCTGTGCGTGTAAGAAATTTATACCGGCTCTTGAAGATGTTGCAGAAAAGAAAAAGAGTGTAAAATATCTTATTAATAATCATACTGATTACACGTTGAGATGATTGTATTTCTAGATTGTAGGTTTAAATAAGATACGTTATTATATTACACCTGCTTTTACTTTTTCTTTTTTTAGATTTCAGTTTTAAGTAACGTCTACACCCAAGCTGGGGCTCGAACTCACAACCCTGAGATCAAGAGTCGCAGGCTCCGCTGACTGAGCCAGCCAGGCGCCCCTGTTTTTACTTTTTTGATGTGGCTACTAGAAAGTGTAAAACAACTTCTGTGGGTTGCACTTGAGGCTTGCATTATATTTCTGTTGGACAGCACTGCCTCCCGCCAGATTACCTGTCATGACTGTCAACCAAACCAAGAGATGACAGCCCAGTGAATCAATTTCCAGGCTTTTTTTTTTTTTAATGTTTATTCATTTTTGAGAGAGAGAGAGGGAATGAGTGGGGGAGGGGCAGAGAGAGGGAGACAGGGATTCTGAAGCAGGCTCCATACTCTCAGTGCAGAGCCTGACCCGGGGCCCGAGCTCAGGAACTGTGAGATCATGACCTGCGCTCAAATCAAGAGTCAGACGCTTAACTGACTGAGCCACCCCGGCACCCTAATTTCCAGGCTTTTAACCAGACTCCAGGCCTGATGCTCTAGCTTTAACCCATATCTCCCCCACCAGAATCCATCAGGCACCTCTCTCTGGGGGGGTCACTGCTGCTGGCCAGCCTTTTTTTCTTTTCCTTTCCTTCTTAAAATGCCCCCAAGATACTTTTATACCCAAAGAGTTGGTCTAGTGGCCTAAATAGATTTGCAAGGCAGCACAGTGGCCCCAGGAGCACTGAACTTGGGATTGGAAAAACTGACTCAGGAATTAAAATCCTGAGGATTTTAAGAGATCAGCTCTCCTTTGTGGGGTGAGCCTGGGCCCTTTGCTTATCTTCCCTGTGCAGGGACACAGAGCAGCCCTCGCTGCAGAGTCTCACAGACCTGGGTTTGCAGCCTGGCTCTGCGTCTCACGAGTCGTGTGACACAGGACAGGCCCCAGTGCCCTGAGTCTCTACGGGCACACCAGAGGAGCCAGCCTCTTGTGGGTTTTTTTGTTTGTTTTGTGTTTCTTTCCCCACCTTAAAAAATTTCTTTTAATTTATTTTTGAGAGGCAGAAAGGGAGACAGAGCTTGAGCAGGAGAGGGGCAGAGAGAGAGGGGGAGACGCAGAATCCAAAGCATGGTCCAGGCTCTGAGCTGTGTGCACAGAGCCCGATGCAGGGCTCAAACTCACGAACCATGAAATCATGACCTGGGACTTGCCCTGCGCTGAGGTTATAGCTCCTCAGAGTGATCAAAACAGAACCTAGACAGGCAGTGTGTTTAAATTCTCTCGTGGCCCTTTGGTGTCATGAGTGGGATGCTCACACGCTTGAAAAGCAAGCCAGCTGTGGAAGGGGGTGGTCTCAGTCCTGAGCAGGTGGATGGATCCTCAGCCATCTTGGTGCCCCCCGCTGTCCCCCTGGCCATAGTGGCCACAGAACACACGCTGCCTCAGTGGGACCCCGTGGTCGGGCATTCAGCTCCATGGGTGTAGGACACGTTCATGGAGCTTTCTCTGTGCGACACGGCACTAGGCGCTGGGGGTGCTGAGCCACATCGGTGGCTTGCTGTCAAGTCACACTGATGGTCCTCATCACAATGTGAAACTGTCTTATCTCTTGTCGGTTCCTTCCCTGGAAACAGAAAGTAGAGAGTGCTGTCCGGTTCCACCTCCCCCACCTGGTCCTTAGGGTTGAGTAGTCTGTCTTCAGGCAGTAGGCACTCAGGCAATGAATGAATGAATGAATGAATGAATGAATGAATTTCACAGGCTAAAGGGAGAGACAGAGATTGTCACATTACAAGTGAACCGGGAAAGAACATGCATATAAGTTTATGGATAATGTACACATGGTAGGGGTTGGCAGTTGTTGAAAGGAGGCAGTGGGTACGGACAGGTTCATCATGAGTATTTGAAATTTTTTCTTAAAAAAAAAAAGTTAGGTGCTGGAGAAATTACAGACGAGTGGCATCTAACCCTGAATTGATGAATCAGGAAAGCTTCCTGGTGGAAGTGGCCAGAGGGGCACTAGGAAAAAGTATGCCAGAGTTAGGGGAATGTAAACAGGAGGTGGGGGGCAGGAAGGACATTTCAACAAACAGTGGCATGTGGGTGACCACCTGGGCACAGGAAAGAGCAGAGTGTGAGCAAGTCAGTGTCAAGAGGGCAGGGAGGGGCAGGAAGGACAGGTTTGGGGCAGGGAGGACCGTGTGCCCAGCCAAGCAGCGGGCCTTTATTCTGGGAGTAGTGGAGAGCCAGGGAATATTCAAGTCAGAGAGCATCTGGGTAGCTTTGCTATGTGAAACAGTAAAATGGTTTCATTCAAGCCTTCTACCTGTTCCCCCAACCCTTCTCTTTTCCCCTGGAGGATGTCCAGGGTTTTTGTTTGCTTCAAGGAGTATCCTTGTAGAGATCCGCTTTTTTTAACTTAGCAAGATTGTTTTCCCCTAAAGGTATCAAAAAGTCATAAGCGGGGGCATTTTTCTCAAAGGGAAGGAAGGTGGAGACGCCTCCTGATGAGAGTCAGACAACCAGGGAAGTTTGGACACCTGAATGGGTTTCCCCACCATCAAAAGTGCCAAGCCAGGATAAATTACATCACAATTTTATTCACTCCGAGTATTTGGCTCTGTGTGGACAAAACATAGGGAAAACAGTTGTCTTTTGTGCGTTCGTTTGGTTTGGGACAAAAGGGACACTTTTCTGGCCTCAAAAGCCCAGCTCTTTCTTTGGTGCCGTGTTGTCCTCTGGGGGCCCCACTCCTTTAGCTCATAAGCTAAAGGAGGCGCTGGCAGCTGTGTGGTTAATGGCTCCTGCCGGCTGCCCTCTGGCACCCCTTGAGGAGATGCCAGGCATCCCCAGGTGAACAGATTACCTTTTCTGTCTCGGAAAAATGAGGACCAGCTGGGGAGGTAGGGCTGGGCATGAGGACTTTCAGAGTCCTTGTTCGGCCGAGGTCACGTGCTTGACGGCCACTGTGGCCACATCAAACGCAAGGGGTGAGCCTGCCTGTGTGGTTGGAATAGTTCTTACAGAAGGTGATGAATCGGGATGCCTTTTCATTACTGTATCCTTGGACCTGCCCTCCCCTGCCTCACCTGTCCAAATATGTTTGAAGAGTTTGCCGGAAAAATGAGGAAACAAGAAAAGGTAGACAAACTCTTTTTCACAGATTAATATTCTAAAAGCTCAGCAAGCCGGGGCACCTGGGTGGCTCAGTCGGTTAAGCATCTGACTCTTGATCTCCGCTCAGGTTTTGATCTCAGGGTTGGGAGTTCAAGCCCCACATTGGGCTTCACCCTGGGCAGAAAGCCTAATCAATCAATCAATCAGTCAATCAGTCGCTCAGCAAGCCTTCTCCATTACCCAGAGCTGTGGTCCTAGATACTTAAGGAACTCTAAAAATTCCAGTTCTTCCACTGAAAGGACCTTCCATTGCATTGGGCTCCTCGTAGAACTGGGGCCTCTGCACCCTGGAAGGGACGCCAGGGACAGGTGTCTGGGTGTAGGGGAAGGGCCAAATGTGGCCTGAGGTTGGAACTGTCAATTAGGGCAATGGTAGGCCCCTACCGATGAGCATGTAGCCAAAAGATGAGAGTCTTCGGGAAGGCTATGGACAGTGGTAACTGTTGGTTTGAAGTTCTTGGTTCCTGTAAAAAATATCTTTATCAGCCTGAGTTGTCTGATGAGATTTCTGGGTGAGGACAGAAGCTACCAACCTGCTAATGTGGCCAGGTCTTGGCCTGCAGGCTGAGCCAGCCCTGGTTCTAACCCAGCTCTGTAGTCTTCAGCTGTGTGTCCTTGCGCAAGTGGCAAAACCTCTCTGAGCCTCCCCCTTACCTGAAAAACGAGAAGAGTACTACTTGCCTTCCGGGATCAGGCAAGACAGTGTGTTGAACCTTGACCCAGGAGGCTTTCCTCTCCTGAATTGTAGCAGATCCCCCCATGCACGTAGAAATGAACGATCCTCTGAATTACTAAAAGCGAAGACAGTCCCAAGGGATGGTGGGAACAGTGTCAGGTGCACTTTGTAACTCGCATGACCCAACAGCGTCTCCAGGCCGCCCGCCCTGCAGACCTGCGAGGGAACGAAATGGCTCCATTGTTCTGTCCTGGGCCTTAGCAGTTCCTGGAGTCCTTAAAATGCTTCGTTTTCTCTGCACAGGAAACGTATCTCCTCCAGTCGTGCTGACCTTATCTGTTTGTCGCTGGTCCTCCCACGGGAAGCGAGAGTCCCGAGAACAAAGCGGGACACAGGTCCTTGTTCCGCATGGCGTCTGGGGCCTTAGCACTTGTGGAAGTGAACAGACATTAAGGGCCGGACCTTTCCCGGCTTTGACCCGCAGTGGCATCTGCCGTGTTAGCACAAGCATCCCTTCCGACCAGATTCAGTTCCTTCCGTCCTTCCCCTTCGTAGGCTCGGAGACACACAGCAACTCAAACGCTTGCAGACGCTTCTTGACGAATCCTTACTGCCTCCAGAACCAAGGGTCTGCGTCCTCCCCTCCTGGAGGGCTCCGATTTGAAGCCTTGCCTCTTCTTTTTCCCCTTCACCCTGCTCACAGGCTGAGGGCTGCCTGTCTCCCAGCATCAGAGTGTTTATGCCTCCTGCACTTGTGACTTAAGTCCACCTCATCCTTCCTGGTGGAGGCTGGCGGGCGGGGCAGGTGGGCAAGCTGCAAGACACAGGCATGAGGAGGACAGAGGAGGTTGGGGCGCAGACCAGCTTCCCTCTGGTGGAGCCTGGAAGTTCAGGCTCATAGCAGGGCCACTGTCTGTGTCAACAGCTCTTCCTCGCACTTCAGGCTGTGCAACTAACCTTCCCTGCCGGATAGAGTGTTCTTTGGAAGCCGAGAAGGTGGTGTGGGTCCTGTGTGTATCCTTCGGTCGGCCCTCATCAAATCAAGCGCCTTGTGACCTCGTGGGTAGATTTCATTCTTCCCATTTCGCAGCTGAGGAAACTGAGGCCCCAATGAGTCACACGGCTTGTCCAGAATCACCAAGCCAGTACATGGCACACCCGGACCCAATTTATGGGTCACAGGACTCTCTCAGCTGCCCCCTCTGTCTTTTGCAAGAGTCAACACTTGCCTGTTCCCAAGAACAGTATTGCCCTCCCCTCGTACAAGTCGCGGAGGACTGTGTGATGCCCCAAGATGCAGGTTATAGGAAATCACGCATGCGGCGTGCAGAGAGCAAGGGCTGGGGCCCACACTGCTGCAGAGGCAGCCGGGGGGCGGGGGGGGGGCTCGAGGAGCTGGATCTTCTGTCCTAGCGTCATCCATCACGGCCCCATGAATGAGGCCCTGCTAGCCATCTGCACTGGCCCAGGGCTGCGGCTCTGTTGGTTGCCATGGCGACCCCTGGCCTTGACAACGGAGGCGCCCTTGGCTAAGTGTGTTGTCTTGTCCCACTGAGTCTGCGGAAAAGCCGACAGCTGGGGCTGCAGACAGGAAACGAGTGTCCCACACTTCTGCCTGCACTTTTGTCTTGGCCCTGAGAGCAGACAGAATGAGAGCATCTTTGGGGGCCCCAGAGAGGTCTGGGGGTCCATTTCTAGCCAATGACGCATGCAAAGCTTTCATGCTCACAGGGCCTGTGGGGCAATCTAGTGGAAAGGTGCGTCAGACACCGTGTTCAGGACGTTTTTGGAGCACGTACTATTGATTCAATGATTCTTGCAGCCAGGTACTGCTCTGGGATTGGGGATACAGCAGGGACCCAAGTCTCGGGTCTCAGTTCACACTCTGCTAGCCCAGAGGTTAGGTTCAAATGGTATGATCCCCATTTTGCAAAGGGGGAAAATGAGGCACAGAGAGGTTGCTTAACATGCCAAGGACACACAGCAGGTCAAAGAGTCCAGTTTCACAGTCAGCGCCCTGAGGGCCACCTCTCCAAACGGCCCTCACCGGATTCTTTCTCCCTGCATTTCTGAGGCGTTTGCCTCTCAAAGTCAGAAACCCTCCGTTTCTGGAGACCTGGGGATGATGCAGGCCTGGGTCAAGTGTAGGGTCCACCATCCACCTCTTATGACGGTGGTTCCCAGCCTCACTTAGGGAGCTTCACCAGTGCCCAGATGACACCGTCACGCCCAGGAGACCCTGGTTTAGGTGTGGTGGGTGGAGCCCGTCATAGGGTCATAGGCGCTGTGGTCCTGGAGGTTCTCGGGAGCAGCCAAGGATAAGCACCACTGGCCTTGAGCTCTGGGACCCAGGAGGAGCCCATCAACCTTCTGAGCCTGCCGTCCTGCAGATGGCTGAATTGCATTTGGAAGCAATGTCGTGTGTAGTAGGTGAGCGTTAAACAGCAGCCAGTGCTTTGATGACTTTTACTCTCCCTCCAGAGCTTTTTTTTTTTCTTTCTTTTTTTTTTTTTTTTTTGCCCTTTCCCTGCGTTCTGGTTTCCCCATTGATTTAAAACTGCCCTGGCCTCGCCCCATCCCATCCCACCCTCCAAATGCAAATGGCAGATAAGAGGGAGCTGAGAGAACTAATTAGCATTTTAATTAAAGGAAAGGGGACAGGGAGAGGTGGGTGGGCCTGGAGGGCTGACTGTCTGGTTGCACCAGGGTTTGCGAATTGTTTCCACGGAGGCACACGGTAAGAAACAGCATTTCTTGCAGATGCCTTGCCTGCCGAAACAAAAATCCCCCTCCCTCGCCTTGCACTCGGATAGTTCCTATTCTGTTTAGTTGATGGGTTGATTTAAATTTCTCTTGCACTTCTGATCACGTCAAGGAGGGACGGCCCTGGGGGAAGCTAGCCTGCCTTAACACCGACTGCCGACTGCCGTCTGTCTCCACTGGTGCACGTTGCCCAGGGCGTGGTGGAGAGAGCAGGGAGACAGCTACTCACACCGCCTCTGTGCAGGACTAGGGGGTCCGGAGCATTGCAGCGAGGAATCCTAGCCCTGGGGTTCTTGGCCACGTGCCTGTCAGATGGTTCTCAGGATCCGAAGGGGCTGTGAAAGCCATGTGACCCAACACGTGGGGAAACTGAGGCCAGGGGAGGGATGTGTCTTTGGAACCAAACTGGAACAGTGGTGGGCAATCGTGTATGTGATGACTTCTGACTTGGTGGGGGGCGGGGAATATTATTGTTAAACTGTTTTAACACAAATTTCGGACCCGCTCCCTAATTTTGTATTTTTAATTTTTTAATTGTTTTTATTTATTTTTGAGAGAGAGAAACAGCGTGAGCAGGGAAGGGGCAGAGAGAGAAGGGAGACACAGAATCCAAAGCAGGCTCCAAGCTCCGAGTTGTCAGCACAGAGCCTGACACGGGGCTCAAACTCACGGACCGTGAGATCATGCCCTGAGCCAAAGTCGGACGCTCAACCTCCTGAGCCACCCAGGTGCCCCTCTGCTCACTATGTGAGTCCTCAGGTGCACCTTAAAAGGCAGATGTTGCTGTCCGTGTTCCACGGCTCGGATGTGCTGAGTTCACTCGCTGCATATATTGACTGGAGAACTGCTAAACTCTGGGTACCATGAGATGAAAGAAAGGCCTGATTCCCTCTCTCTTGGGGCTTGCATGTTTCTAAGTGGGACTGGAGTGCTCCAGGAAGGAGAGTGATGTGAGATGAATTATCCCTAGAAAGGTCAGGGACCAAGTAGAAAATGATGGAAGGAAAGCAGGAGAGGAAACTGAGAGAACACCGAGCTCAGTGCTCCAGTCCAGGAGGGACCATATTGCTCGTGCAGAGTGAAACCCCCGGGCACCCAGCTCCCTGCCGTCACCATCAGGGAAAGGGAGCCTTCCCTTGTGACTGCCGAGCATCTGAGAGGCTCCTGAGCAAGTCCCCAGGGAGACTGTGCCCATCTGTCAGGCCCCTTTCCTCAGTGACCCCCAAAACTCCCAGGGACGTCAGGCATCAAGCTCTAGACCCAAGGACTGCATCATCAGCAGAGAATACAAAAGACAGGGGCCAGTCAGAGACAGAGGAAACTCAGTTGTCTCAAGAGCCTGTGATCCGCCAGGCTGTTCACATCAGTTGTGCCTAATTCCCAGCACAACCAGGAAGAGAGGCATCGCCCTCGAATCCTGTAGATAAGGACACTGAGGCTCAGAGTGTTTTCATGAGCTTTACTCTGTTAGCTACATTAAGACAGCAAGCTTTGGGGCACCTGGGGGGCTCAGTTGGTTAAGCGGCCAACTCTTGATTTCGGCTCAGGTCATGATCTCAGTGTTGGTGAGATCGAGCCCCGTGTTGGGCTCTGTGCTGACAGCACAGAGCCTGCTTGGGATTCTTGCTCTCTGCCCCTCTCCCGCTCACGGTCTTCTTCTTCAAAAAAAAAAAAAGACAGCGAGTTTCACAGCTGAAGCCCAAGCTCCAGGCAGAGCACACACGTCTGTAGCATCCGTTACAGGGCACATGACAGACATCGCTAATGCATCACAGCTGGGTGCGGGTCCCCAGCTCACCTCCAGCACCTACACACGGTGCCTGGCCTGTCACGGGGCACTAAGTGAGTGACTTAGCTAAGTCATTACCTGCTAAGTGGATAACTGAAGCGAGCGGGTAAATGGCAAACTGTAGCAGGCAGGAATTCAGACGCAGGCCTGCGTGACCTCAGTGTACAAGACCTTGTCTTGTCCCCTCCCACCTGTAAAAGGGGACAGCCAGCTCCCTAATTCCCTCGTTTGCTTTTTTTTTTTTTTTTTTTTTATAGACAGAGGTCTAATTCACATAACAAGATTACCCATTAACCAGTATAAGTGAACAATCTGGTTCCCCTTGGCACATTCACCGTGTTAGGCAGACGTCTCCACCAGCTCCAGAACCTTCTCATCACCCCGAGCAGAAACCCCACCATCCCCTCTTCCCAGTTCTGGCTACCACTGATCGCTTTCTCTCCCTTTGGATGCACCTGATCTAGAAGTACTCTGCACATGCCATAGTGTGTGGCCTTTCATGTCTGGATTCTCCCGCTGAACATCATGGTTTTGAGCCTCATCTGTGGTCTCTGTCAGTACGTCATCCCTTATTATGGTGGAGGAAGGCTCTGTGGTGAGGCTGCACCCCTTCTGGGTTACCCTTTCGGCCGTTGGTGCTCATGTGGGCTGTGAATAGTGCTGCTGTCGATGTGCACGTCCCCGTATGTGTTCGAGCTCCTATCTTCCACTCTCTGGGCTGTACGCTTAGGAGTACAATTGCTGGACCATGTGGGAAAGCTTAACTTTCCGAGGAACCCGTAACTCTTTTTTTTTAATTTTTTTTAATGTTTGTTTTTTGAGACAGACAGAGTGCAAGCAGAGGAGGGGCAGAGAGGGGGAGACACAGAATCTGAAGCAGGCTCCAGACTCTGGGCTGTCAGCACAGAGCCCGATATGGGGCTCGAACTCACGAACGGGGAGATCATGACCTGAGCCAAAGTCGGAGGCTTAACCGACTAAGCCACCCAGGTGCCCCTCTTTTTTGTTTTTGATGTTTTTTTATTTTCAGAGACAGAGAGAGAGAGAGAGCAGGGGAGGGGCAGAGAGACAGAACCCCAAGGAGGTTCTGTGCCATCAGCACAGACCCGATGAGGGACTCAAACTCACAAACTGTGAGACCATGACCTGAGCTGAAATCAAGAGTCAGACACTTAACCAACTGAGCCACCCAGGCGCCCCAGAACCCCTAAGTCTTAAAGACTGGAGGTGTGGGAGCTGGTCTCTGGCTCCCTCCCTATCATCCCTCACCCAGAAGGTGCCCTCCCACATGCCTGGGGAGCCTCCCTCCTCAGCTCACGGTGACCCCCCTGCATCGCACTGACATGTTGAGTGCTTGTTCCCTGCCCCCCCCCCACCCCCCACCCAACTCCCGGACCTGGCTGAGCAGGACCCTTGTGAATAAGACAGGAGAGCTGGGGCTCCTCCCCCATAGAGGGGGTCTCCAGGAGGCCCTGCACCTCATCTTTTCTTCCAGCGCTCTGTGGTCTCATGTGCTGTTCACCCTCCCCGTGCACCTGACCCTCCCCGTGCACCATTCCACATCTCGTCACACCAGAGCATTTGCCCAGGCCTCACCTCCCCTTTCCTCGGTGGCTGCCAAAAATCTGCTCCCCTTTGAAGGGGCAGCTCTGGTGACATCTCACTGGCATCACCACGCACCTGCCAGAACGCATCTGTCCACGTTCCCACAGCGCCTTGCTCATACAGGCAAACGTCGTGATTTCACCCCGTCTTATACAGAATTACTCGCTGACAGCGAACTGGAAAATTTTTATACACATCTCTCACCGGGTTATTTTAATGATTTATCTCCATGAAAGGGAAAGCAGCCTCATACATTAAATTCTCCCATTCTCCCCCCTCCCCCGGTCCCCCCCCCCCCCCCAGCCCCGCCACTGAATCATGAGTTTCAGAAAGAGAGGGGCCTTTTTTCCATCTCGGAACTTACCTAATGCAGTGCCTTGCCCGTAACAGGAGCCTAATTAATTGTCGTTGATTGAATTAGCGGGCTGGAGAGAGTGAGCGCATGACATAGACTCTTCTGATTGTTGGAGGCATATCGTGCTAAGAGCTCCCCTCTGATGGAGATCGCGTTTCTGTTATAAGGTCAGTCTCAAGTGCAGGCCACCGAAATGTCACCACCATATATCTCCCGCGGTGACATTTTGTAATTGAAAGTGCTGCAGGTGTCACTCCTACTCTGGCAGAGCTTTCAAATGTTGATACGCGAGTTCTCGGAGATTCTCGCCGTTGCAAACACATGTTTAATGGAAATTGGATTGTGTGCAGCCTTAAGTAGTCCCCTTGGAGACAAATGGTTTTGAACAAGAGTCAGCAACCGCTCTTTCTACACAGTTACCTTGCCGCTAAATCAACAGGCCCGCTTTGAGTTGGACGTGCCAGAATAGATAAAAAGAAGAAAAAACGTCCACTGAGTGATCAAGGAAAGAATGGGTTCTCAGTTAATTTATGGTCACACGGTCCACGCCCGTGCTTTCCTCTGGCGAAAAGCAGCAAAAATTGCCTCTCCGAGCTAGACCCTTTGTAATCATCAAGCCCCAGTATATACTGCGTTCAGGTGTTGTGTTACCCGCTGAATTATTCGATGCTGGAATGAGTGAAAAAGCGAGGGCTTCAGGGTCAGACAGTCTCAGGTATCCCTGTAACCAAGGCCAAGGACATAACCCGTGCGAGTTTCCAGGCCCTCACCTCTGAAATGGGGAGACACCCTCCCTGCTGGATAGTTGGGATTGGAGGGCATGAAGTGCCCTTCAGAGCCTCCCCAGGCCCTCAGACTACTGTCACTGCCACTCTGGAGGCATCCCAGATCCCTCACCAGGAGAGAAGACTTTATCCTAGCCACCCTGTGGCTTAATTCCCGCTGCGGTGCCCAGAGGAGAGACCATCAGTAGTCCCATGCCTCCCAAGATCTGGGGCTCGTCAGTCTGATACTCTAACCGCGCTGTCAGCCGGACTCTGTTTGCAAGCAATAGAAAACCTGGAAACTCAAGCAAGCTAAGGAGAAGAAGGAGGCGGGGGAGGTGGGGTGGCATCTTTCTTCTGGGCTTTGTTACCAAGGACGGGTAGAAGCGAGCCCTTCTCCCTCAGTCCTGATGTTTCCTTCTGAATCCATTTGGCGAGACGTGGATGAGCCTGATGTTCCCGGCCCTCCCCCTCCACACCGGCTCACCCCCAGGGAGAGCGGGGCTCGGGTCTGCCCCAGCACTGTTCAGCAGTGAGTGCCGTACATGTGGCCACACTGGGCTCCAGGCTTGAGATGGAACCAGGGATCCTCAGCGTCCAGGGTCTGCATCCTGTCTGGCAGCTGCACTCTGTGGCACGTTCGGTCTGCGTGCCTGCTGCCCTCACGGGGTGGAAGGTGGCCGACCCCACCACGCCCAGGACGCTGGCCTATCCTGGTCCGGTGAGCCGCAGCCAGTGGGTCCCACGGCACGGACGCGGCCGCCAGGTCTGCTCCCCTGCGGACAGAGGGGGAGGCTTCTGACGGCGGGGAGGCATGGTGTGCGGAACAGACACCCCAAAAAGTACCTCCTGTGCCCACTTCCCAGAGGGCACCTCCGTTGCCTCGTCTGTGAAGATGATGGCGTATCTCCCGGGGCCCTGGGGTGAAACAGGGTGCTATCTGCAGCACATCTAGGTTCTCAGGGCGTGATGATGCTCGCAGGGCAAGCGCTGCTCCTGACTGATCCCAGTGCCCAGTGCCCACTGGGCGGCTTGCACAGAGTAGGTGCTCCGTGCATGTCCACAGAATTGGTGCATCCTCAGGCCAGTGCCATCCACCTACGCTCCTTTGTTCCGTCTTTGCTTCTAATAATACAGCCCGACGTCCCATTAGCTCTGGGGGCACTGGGTTGGGAGTCCTGCCAGCCCGTCCTCCTGAGCCTGGTGCCAGATGCCCACACATTTCCTCACCCGTGCTGCGAAGCCCGCCTGCCACTTCCAGCTGGCACTTCCTCCACACTGTCATCGAGTTGGTGCTTCGTCGCAGAGTGAATGAGGGACACCTGTGACTCAGTGACTCTGGGGCCACACAGATCTGTTTACAGATCCGCTCTTAACCTCTCTGTGCCTCAGTCTCCTCGTCTGCAAAAAGGGGACCACAGAGCACTGTTGTGGGCACTCCTAACAATAACGAATGCTAATTGTGCCGCACGCAGAGCCGAGCGCGGTGTGCAGCTGCAGAAGGGAAACGGGGTCCGCGAGTCGGGAAGGGCTCCATCACTGTTCTGCCTGGGGTGGCCTGGGGTGGGGCGGGGGGAGATGATAAAAGAAAACAAAGTGGGGGGCTTGCTCCAGGCCCACAGTGCAAAGGGCGACTAGCAGATCTAGCCAGGGAGCACGGGACTGGGGAGCCGTCTGGAGGCAGCCAACAGACTGGTAGCGTGGGGGCCGAGAACCCTCCCTCCGTGGGTTTCAGAACAAAGCCCCGCATCCCGAGAGCCCCCTCCGTCCCCAGCAAACTCTAGACAGTTGGTCACGCTGGAGACATGCACTCCCCAAAACGGACCATCAGATGCTGCTCTGGGTCCCAGGATTCCCAGACAGCCCCGGGGAGACCAGTGTTCTGTTGGGGGGCAGGGCAGGGGGGCTCCCAGCTGCTCTGAATCCTCCTCCATCTGAGCCCCACCCCCAATCTCACCGAGTGCAGTTGCTTGTCCCCCCGTGGATGACGCACTGAACTTATCAGCTTGCCTACAGAGGGCTCTCAAGCCAGCTCTGTCCCCTTTCTCCAGTTTTCCATCTAGGAAATAGGCATAATGACCCTCCCTGCAGTGTGGCCAGGGTCCCATGAAAACACTTGCGAACGGGTTTGTAGTTCAGTAAATCTCTGCACCCAATGGTGGGTCTCAGACTCGCGCCCCAGAGGTGGAGAGTCACGTGCCAGCCAGGTGTCCCCCTGCCTTTTTCAAGTGTATATTCAGCATGAAAGCAAAGGATGTGATGTCAGAAGCACCTTCTCCACAACGTGGGAAATCGCAGGGCATGGGATTCTTGGCTGCAGGGACGAGCCCTTGGCTGGTCTGACTGTGCATTTCTGTTTTCTTTCAGGGTGAAGCGTGTGCAGGGAGCCTCTGTTCCTGAAGGAGGGGATCATGGCTTTCATGTTGCTCACCCGGCGGCTGGCCTGCACCTTCCAGCACAACTACCGCCTGCTCGTGCCCAGTAAGCCCTGGGGGGTCTTGGCAAGAACTGGCCCTGATGGGAAACACAATCCGGGCTGGGAGAGCCCTGGCGGGTGAAGGGACCAGCCAGTCAACGTTCTGGGGCTGTTCCCTCTCCCCGGCCACACACTCAGTAAAACCGTCCCCATCACCACCACCCCCGTCTCCCATCTCCGCCACATGCTCCTGTCCCTGCGTGGACAGCTCTGGGTCGGGCAGGAAGCTGATGCGGCCTGGAGGTGGTGGCCCCAGCAGCCGGGAGGCTCCAGGCTGCCCTCACAGGGACTGTTGGGGGAAACACAGCTGAGCTTGCTGCCAGAAAAAGGGAAGGCTACAAGCGTCCTTGTGACTGACCTCAAGGCAAAGTGTGCTTCCAGGGCCCTGGACAGGAGGCAGCAGCCCCCTGCTGCCCTGTCCCTCACCTCCGCTCACCCGCACCCAGCCGGCCCGCGGCACCGCTGGCCGCATCTCTCCGGGGCTTCTGTTTCTCTCTGCCTCACTGAGTTCAGGCGGCTTAGCCAGGCTGGCCCCATCAGCAGTCGCCCTGCCGGCGAGGTCTCACGATAGACCTCCCTCCCTCCTTTCCACGAGGAAGGCACGCATGAAGCCCATTTTACAGGGGAGAAAGCTGAGGCTCAGAGAGGCAAAGTCACACAGCCACTTGAATGCAGGTCAGTCTGGCTGCAGATGCCGGGCTGTTATCCCTCCTCCATGTGCCTCCCTGGGGTTCTGGGAGACACAGGGGCTGGCCGTGGCCTCCTGTGGGCACCTTGTACCCCCCCACCCACATCTGTCCCAGCTCTCTCAGAGCCCCGTGCTTTGCCATCACGATGTCTCTTTGTTGGTCTCATCTGCCTTTTGAAGGCAGAGTGCTGCCCATCTTTAATGCTGGGGTTTATATCCTGGGTGGGGTAAAAAAGCAGGCATGCTCTCCCATACACACAGGAGTGTTAGCAGGTTTTACTTTAAAATAAACCTTTTAGGAGCACCTGGGTGGCTCAGTCTGTTGAGCGTCCGTCTTCGGCTCAGGTCATGATCTCGTGGTCTGTGAGTTCGAGCCCCGCGTCAGGCTCTGTGTGGACAGCTCAGAGCCTGGAGCCTGCTTCGGATTCTATGTCTCTCTCACTCTCTGCCCCTCCCCTGCTCATGCTCGCTCTCTCTCTGTCAAATATTAAAAACAAACAAACAAACAAAAAACATAAAAATATTGAAATAAATCTCTTAACTTGGGATGATTTTACAAGTACAGTGAAAGTACTAAGACAGTACAGACAGATCCCATAGGCCCCAGCGTCGCCCTGGTTAACATCTTACATCACGAGGATGCTCTTGTCAATAACTAAGAAGCTGACCTTGTACATTATTGCTACCCAAGCTCCAGACTTCTCTGGGGATTTCACCAGGTTTTCCCTTAGTGCCTCTTTCCCTCCCAGGATCCAGTGCGAGTTCCCACAGTGCACTCTGGGGTCCCAACTCCCCGGTATCATCCGGTCGGTGACCGTGTCTGTCTTCCCTTGTTCTTGGCCCTGATCGCCTCAAGAAGTGAGTAGGTTTGAGGTTTTGTTTTATTTTATTCAATTATAAGAGAAGCATCTTAACGCTTACCCATTATTATGTTAAAAATGAACCCAAACCGACGCATGATGCCCAAGTAGTGTGCCCCTAGCGGGAGGGAGAGTCGGCCATAACTAGTACTGCTCACACCCGCTGGGGGCCGAGTGCCGTACTAGGTGCTGGGGACGCTTCACTGACAAGAAAGCATGGCCTGTGGGGCTCTGCCTTTGTAGGTCATTCTCAAGGACATCCCTTCCCAGGGAGACAAGCAGGGGAGAGCCTTGAGTCAAGGCTCCTACACCTGGGCCACATTCCACCCAGTCAGCCTCCCCCACGGGCAGAACTCTGAGCCTCTGTTTCTTATCAGGCAAGTGGGTCTCCTCGGGAGACTGAGGGCAGTGCTGGGGTCCTACTTGCTTCGCACACTTCTCTATCAGAAGGAACAGTTCAGGGGTGCCAGGGCACTCCGATTCTCTCAGCAGGCACGCTTGCTCTCAAAACATAAGTAAATATTTTTTAACAATGCAAACACCCTTCGTTTATATTTACACAAGCATGCATAGAAAAAAAGAGACAAATGACTAATCAGAGTTATCAGGTCTGCATTTTCTTGGCAAGAGTTAAATCTTTTTTTTGGCACACTTGTGCCAGATTTAGAGATAAGAGTTTTTTTTTTTAATTTTTATTTTAACGTTTATTTATTTTTTTGAGACAGAGAGACAGAGCATGAACGGGGGAGGGGCAGAGAGAGAGGGAGACACAGAATCTGAAACAGGCTCCAGGCTCTGAGCCATCATCAGCCCAGAGCCCGACGCGGGGCTCGAACTCACGGACCGCGAGATCGTGACCTGAGCTGAAGTCGGACGCTTAATCAACTGAGCCACCCAGGCGCCCCAGAGATAAGAGTTTTTTAATACTAAACCACGGTGTTGGCAAAGATAGAGGAGCATGTGTGTTCATACACTGCTCATAGGTAAGTAGCAATAAGGAAATAGTTTTTTGAGGTGTGTGTGTGTTAAGGAGGCTCCACACCCAGTGCGGCAGGGCTTGAGCTCACGACCCTGAGTCAAGACCTGAGCTGAGATCAAGTGTCCGACACTTAACTGCCTGAGCCACCCAGGTGCCCAGGGGAAATAGTTTTAAAATGGTAGGTAACGTTTAACCCATTTAGTCCCCTGGGAGAGGAAAGCAGAGACTCAGAGAAATTCCGTAACTTTCTCAGAACCTTGGTGCTAGCAAGTGGCTGAACCTGGCTTTGAGCTAAGCCTGGCTGGCCCCAAAAGTTACAACCTTAACCACTATGTTAGTTATTTATTGCCATATAACAAATAGCCCTGGGGCGCCTTGGTGGCTCAGTCGGTTGAGCAACTGACTTCGGCTCAGGTCATGATCTCACAGTTTGTGAGTTTGAGCCCCACATCGGGCTCTGTGCTGACAGCTCAGAGCCTGGAGCCTACTTCGGATTCTATGTCTCCCCATCTCTCTACCCACCCCCCCATGCTCATGCTCTATGCCTCTCTGTCTCTCAATAATAAATAAACGTTAAAAATATATTTTTTTAAATAGCCCTAACTTAGCTGGTTAAAATAATGCACATTTATTATGTCACAGTTCCTGTGGTCTAGGAGTCAGTGCTGTGGTCTCATCGGAAGGCTCACCGTGGAAGCTGGGGGTTCCGCTTCCAAGCTCACTCTCGTGACGCTGGCTGGATTTGGTTCCACATGGACATCTCCACAGCGCAGCTCACAGCCTGGCACCCGTGTTCCCCGGAGGGAGGGAGGGTGCTTCAGCCCACCACCACACCCACGGTGTTTAGGTGTTTGTGTGGCATCTCCACCCATGAACCGCTGTGGAGCCCTTAGACACGGTGGTGTATCAGTGCTCCCAGCGGCATTGTTTCTTGCCCCTCCCTCACAATCACTGATAATCTGATGTCGGCAAATAGAGCGCAGAGACTGGGAGACTGGACAGCAAAGCCGTTATGTCTGGGTGGTGAAATTACCGATACCTTCCTCAATGAACATGTTCTCAAAAACTTCAGTGGGGTGCTGCCTCCATGAGAGCAGGTGAAAGAAAGGGCTGGAAGTTTGCTACTCAGTGGCGACATAGTGCACAACTCCCCTCTGGCCGTACCGGACCTGCGATGCATTTGGCAAAAGACCCGAACAGCCGAGAGAGTTCCCGCCCCCTTTGGAGAGAACAGAGTGCCCAGGAGAGTAACTGAGAAGGAAACCCTGGATCATCAGGCACATCCTCAGCCCGCAGTCTCCCTCCCGGCAGGTGCAGACATAGATTGTGCTGAGCGAAAGGACCGCCAGAGTTTTAGAAGGAAACGAAGAACCACTGGAGATGGACCGTCCCCTACGTCTCCATCATCCACTGTGAGGGGCCTGTCTCCTCCTTTCCAAGTCCGTGGCCATGTCTCTGCTCCAGATGCCTCAGCTCAGGTGAAACGAGATGCCACCATCTCCTGAACGACACCAGAATGGAACTCTGTGTCCCGAGGCTGTGGCCTGTGATGTGTCTGAGGAATTACGGCAAGCTCATAGGACAGTGAGGCTTGTCCTTTTATCCGGCCATTACTGCAACACTGTCCTTCTCAGAGCTAACAGAAGGTCTCCAGGAGCCTAAGAAGCAAAGTTCTCCGTGGAGCGAGGAAATACCAGGAACAGGGGGACGGCTCCCCCTTCACAACAGCCCCCCTCCCCCGAGCACAAATTTAAAAGGTGAAGACCACCCACAGGCAACAGCTGGTCTGCCACGATTGCCGTTTGCATGGGACACCCCCTTGGAGAAGGACCCCCCACGCCCCAGCTGACCAGACTGCACGGCAGCCAGAACCCGCTCCGACATCTGCTGGAATGAGGGAAAACGAGGAGGAAAAACAGGAAGAAGAAGGCTCATGTTCCCAAGAACAGTGACACCAAACAGGATGTGTTTGCCACTGAACCTGCAAGAAAGTAAAAACAGGAAAGCCAGCTGGAGCAGGAAGAGTTACAGCCCTCACGTGGGAAGTGGCCCAGAACAAGAGTGTCAGAGGGGAGAAGTCCTAGAAGTTTCAGTCCTCGGTTTCAAGGAGTGCCCATGGATTCTTCTGAATCTGGGACAAGAGAAACCAGACAGTCCTTCTGGAAAGGATATCTGAGACCCCTACAGAGCAAAACTCATTAGAAACTCCTCATTCTGATTGTGATGGAGTTGACTCCACCAGTGAGATTGGGAGTCGCTGTGAGATGGTGTCCCTGTACGTGTGGCAAAAACTCACACCTTCACGAAGGGATCAAAGAACTCTTTATAAGTATCCTCAGAGCCAGGAGATGCTGACGAGCCCCCCGAAGGAGCCTTGAGGGGCCCCAAGCCACATCGAATGCCATTCACATACTGGGGAACTTTCCTGTTCAGCAGAGCAAACCGGCCGAGCTTGTATCTGGCAAGTCAGAAGAGCGTTGGCCACGTCTCCGAAGTGAGCTGCCTCCTGGGTACTGAAAGAATGTTGCCCTTTACGCTGGTTCCAGTGGCCACACCATCCGCTGCTACAGTGTTAAGACAGGAGAGTGTGTGCAACAGCCTCAGCTACAAGAGGAGTTCTCTGCCTTCGTTCTAGATGGCGAATCCTCTCTGCGGGAAAAGCAGGTGGCACTGTGGTCACCTTCAACCTGAAGAACAATAAATGACTTGAGATCTTTTTTTTAAGGTTTATTTTGAGAGAGAGCGTGCACTCACGCAAACAGGGGAGATGCGGAGAGGGAGGGAGAGAGAGAGAATCCTGAGCGGACTCCATGCTCAATGCAGAGCCCGACGCAGGGCTCAGTTGCATGGACCGTGAGACCATGACCTGAGCCACAATCAAGAATCGGGCACTCAACCTCCGGAGCCACCCAGGCGCCCCACGACTTGAGATCTTTGAACGCTGTGGCCCTCGGGCTGTCAGCTGTCTTGCCACAGTTTAGGAAGGTGCCCCAAAGGTGCTCATGGTCAGGCCTCACATTCTGTAGCATTAAATGCACGGAATGGATTCCTGCTCTGGGTCCTCCAGAGGGCCCCAGCAAACCGAGCTTTGCGCGAAGCGGGTGCATGACCTTGTGTTCAGTGGCTGCAGCCCTGATCAGTCCACCCATGCCCACAGCATCCGTACTGGTGACCGTGTGTGGGTCTGTGAAACTCACGATCTCACAGTGACTGTGTCGGATCCTAGGAACAGCAATGGTGACCACTTGCCTGGAGAAATGTGTCCTTGTCTGTGAGTTACGTTGCCACGAGCAATTGCAAGTTTATGGAGGACACAAAGGCAAGACTGTGTGCACGACCTTCCCTGAAAGTATGATTTATACCGGCTGATATGGCTATATTAGCCTCACAGCCTGAATGCTGATATGATGCCAGCATTCAGGCTGTGAGGCTAAATCCGCTGCAAAATTTCCGCTGTCCGTGGCACGGTTACGCTCTGATATTCAGCGTGTGTAGATCATTCACAACCACATTTGCTCACTGACCACACGAATCCAAATGTTCAAACCCTGATACGTTGCTGGAAGACTTGTGATGCTCTTTCTCGCTGCTGGGAGAGGATCCAAAGAGGCTGAACAACATGCTGAGGATATGGGGATAACACAGAACCGGTTCAGGAAGCTTCTGGCCTCCCCCGTCTTGGGAAGAGGGTTCCAGCCAGGTGTGCCTCCAGTATGAGTCTGGGCACCTGTATGGGATGATAGGTTACACTGCATGTTCTTCCTGGAGGTCTATCAGACGTAAACAGATTCTACGGAACGACACTTCTCCGGGACAGCGTGGAATATAGCAATTTAGGCTACTGGTATTCTCCAGATGTTTATTAAAGATACAGATCTTAATTGGTTAAAAAAAAAAAAATAGGGTGGACAGTTGGGGAGGGGGAGATTTTTTAAAAGAAGAGCCGAGCACCCAACTCCGATCGAACTTGACCTTGACTTTGGCCTGGCTCACATATGGAGCCCTTGCTGTTTGGGAAAACAGCATTCATTTATTACTCTCAGTATAAAGATCAAGAGAACATTAAACGCATCTGATGGCTGTTTCTATAGCTTGGAGTTAAACATTGACTCCAGTTGGTCAAGGCCGCGAGGGTGGCCGGCCTCGTTTCAGAGGCAGAGGGCTGGGCTGGACTTCCCCACCGTGCCAGCTCTCCCGGCTGTGCTGCGTCGTTCGTGAGTGAAAATGCCGGATGGTTCAGTATAAACGTTTCATTTCAAAGACCGGCGCAAGATGACGTGAACAGCGTCACTTATACTCGGAGCGTCTGGGACAGGAGAGGTCAAATGTTCAGCCTAGCTGCCTACTAGCTGCGTGACCGTGGGCAGACAAGTTGACCTTTCTGGGCCTCAGTGTCTGCTTCCGTAACATGGGAGCAATCACAACATCTACCTCCCAGAGGGGATTCAAGCTTAAGTGAGGCAATCCGCGTGCAGTGCTCAGGACGAGGCCTGGCACGCAGAGTCACATGCCTCTCTCCTCATGTGACTTGATGGAAGTGATCCCAGGGAATTTAAATTGTGCTCTTTCTTCTCATGGCTTACGGCACTATATATTATCATTAAGAGAACATTCTTTGTATTGGAATTTGGCTATTTTCCTCTACAGGAGGTCAAAGTTGAGATAGTGTAGGAAAGGCAAAAGTATTGGACCTGGGTTCACATCTGAGCTCTGCAACTCACTAGCTGTGTGGCCTTGGGAAAGTCGCTTCACCTCTCTGCTCCTCATCTATAACCTGAGAACCATCACTCGACAGGGCTGTGGATGGATTAACACAGATGGGAGATGGGAGTCTGCCTGCCTAGCACGCAGTGGATGCTGAATCCGTGTTTGCTACCCCGTCTCCCCTTGTTCGATAGCACGAACCCAGCAAACGTACTGGGCTGTGGTTTCCAGGATCTCTGCCCAGAGCCCCTGGGCCCTCTTCCATCCACACCCGCGAAGACTTGGCACATGGAAGGAACCCACGCAGCTCTCGGTACAGACCTGTCTGCCTGGCACCTGGCCCTCAGCTTCCCCGTCTCGTGCCTGACCCGTCCCCAGTCCCCAGGGACGGGTTCTCGCCCTCTCTCCACTCCCCGCCCTGCGTCTGCCCGCAGCCTTGGCATCCCCGTACTTGTAGCCCCACCAGACCCCACTCACCCCGTCATTCCCCTGAGACCCTTTCAGCCGCAGCTCCCACTGGGACCTGCTTCCGGGGCCAGCATTTCCATCCTGCAGACCCCGGGACATCTGACTGCCGCAGCATGGCGTCAGGACACTTTCTGGAGAAGGAAGAGAGGACTTGCGTGTCCTCATTGGAGGATACCTTGCAAACTTTGAACTTTGCACTCTCCCCCTTACTGGAAACAAAGCAGGATCAGCACCACTTAAGAACTGTTTTTATCCAAACACACGTCCCCGTGTTATGCAGGTCTAGCTGGAATCGGTCTTGACCTGTAGCCCTGAGTTCTGGCCAAGGAAGAAATAAACAGCTTAATGTAAAAAAGAAGTCATCAGTGTGTTCCACGACCTTTTAGCTCTCTGCTAATGGAACAGACTCGAGGGACTCCCTTTTCATTTTAAGATCAAACAGAAGACAATAAAAGCCAGCTGCCTCATGCCTTGAAATAAGGGCAGCGTTGGATTTTAACTGGACTTTATGTTCACAGGGTTCCATTGTGTTACATAATTAATTCAAAAACCCTCTTTGATATCCAAAGCAATTATGGAAAATTAAGAATGCATTTAAATAGGTTTTTTCATATCATTGCTTTGTATAGCTTGGCACACTGTGTGTGTGTGTGTGTGTGTGTGTGTGTGTGTGTGTGCGCGCGCGTGACAGAGAGGGATGGAGGGAGAGACCTATCCTAGAATGGTTCTTTGCTTCTCTGAGTTTTGGTTTTCTCTCTTATGTAAAGGAAATAATAATACAGTGTCTAGTTATTCCCCAGTCTAATGGAAGGTGGCAAGAAAGAGGAAGGAACATTTCCCAGCTGCCACACATGTCCTGGGAAGGCCAAAGACGAGCAGAGACGTTGAAGGGATTCTGGGGGTTACTGACGGTTAGTCACCCCACACTTACCATGGTAGGTTCTCCACAGCTGTCTTTCAGTAAGGGATCAAGCCTGGGGGGCGCCTGGGGGGCTCAGTCAGTTAAGCATCTGACTCTTGGTTTTGGCTCAGGTCATGATCTCACCATTCTTGGGAAAGAGCCCTGTGTTGGGCTCTGTGCTGGCAGCTCAGAGCCTGCTTGGAATTCTTTCTGTCTCTCTCTCTCTCTCTCTCATTCTGCCCCTCTCCCACTCACACTCTCTCTGTCTCTCTCAAAATAAATAAATAAACTTAAAATAAAAACATTTTAGGGGCACCTGGGTGACCTTAAGTGTCCGACTTCAGCTCAGGTCATGATCTCACGGTTCGTGGGTTCGAGCCCCATGTCGGGCTCTGTGCTGACAGCTCAGAGCTTGGAGCCTGCTTCGGATTCTGTGTCTCCCTCTGTCTCTGCCCCTCCCCTGCTCACGCTCTCTCAAAAATGATAAATGTCATTTTTAATTCTTTTTAAAAAGACTTGGGATTAAGACTGCCCTTTACTTCAGCAACATGCTGAGCTCAAAAGCCTTGTGGGTCTAGCCTGGGAACTCCCCTCTCTACATTTATTACCATGCAAAAGTGTGAAATGGATCTCAACCAGTGACTTGTACCCAACACTTTTTTTTTTAATAAAAAGCATCTGTAAGTGGGGACCACCTGTATTGAGCCATTTGATTATTCACTCCCAGGTGATTTCTGAATGTCACAACTCGGGGCACAACTCAGGGCGAGGTGATGCTGGCATCCAGCCAAACATCCTCCAGGGCACAGGACGACCCCCCAACAGAGTTATCTGGACCCAAATGTCAGTGGTGCTGCTGAGAAACTCTTGTCTCTATGTACTTTTGGATATACACTTGCATACGGATTAAATTTTGACAAAATTTGGGTAGTTTTTATAATCTGACCTTTCACATGCTAATGCCACGGGCACCTTTCCATGTCCATAAATATTCAAACTGCCCACCTCAGTCCCATGAACAGATACCTGATGTTCCTTGTCCACGAAATGGTGGAAGGTGTCATAGTCTGTTTAGCTGCCCTCCACTGTTTTTTTGTTAAAAGATAGTACTAGGATGAATATTTTAACCTACATTTTTGTGTACTGGTCCCATCATTCTCTTAGGATGAACCCTGAAATGAGATGCCTCAGTCGAAAGGAATAGGAAGGCAGCATCAGCTGGTACTCACGCCAACGGGACATGAGAATGCCTGTTTGCCTACAACTTCACTAGCACTGGGCTTTCCTGTTTTTTAGAATCAATGTTTTGGTGGTGCCCAGGTCTGGCCAGACTCTGTGTGTGTGGGTGGTCTGGCTCAGATGGGGTTGAGGTCCTGGCATGGCCTCCGTTGGGGACGTTGGGCATCTGTTAGAGCAGAATTCTCATACCTACCGTCTCCAGGGATCCTCATCATCTCTCTTTACTGCCAGGCTCCAGACACATCAGTCAGGCCGCAGCCAAAATCGACGTCGAATTTGATTATGACGGGCCCCTGATGAAGACCGAAGTCCCTGGGCCTAGATCTCGGGTGAGTTGAGCACACTTGAGCGGTGTTCTTAAGAACAGAGTGAGAAGGGTCCATGAGGCAAGAACACAGCCGAGCTTAGAGACCTGTATTCTTAGCTGCTTTCAGAGAGCTTACCACTAGAGTTCCAAGACATTCTGCCATAACAAGTCAAAGAAGGCTTCTCGGAGGAGATGTATCCGTTATTTGTTGTCACAGTACTGCTGTGTAACAAACGAGCACAAAACCTCCGTAGCATACAGCTTGCTGCTGCATCTAGGGTTCACTGGGAGTTAGCCAGGCAGCTCTGGTGGGTCCATCTATGTTCCCGTGGGATGACTGGCCACTGTGGGATGATCTAGGCTAAGCTTGTCTTGGCCAGTGCAGTGACGTGGCACTGCTCCATATGTCTCTAGCATCCTCCAGCAAGCGGGGCCGGGCTCGTCCTCACGGTGATGGCAGAGGTGACCGCACGAGGAGTCTCGTGAGGTCTAGGCTCCACTCTGGTCTGCCACCACTCCTACCTCATTCTCTTGACCTTGAAACCAAGTCAGATGGCAATGCTAGATGGCGGAGGGCGAGGTAGCTAAGGCCCTTGGTCTTGACCTTGAAGGATAAAAAGGAAGAATTCACCAGAGGAGTGCATTCTGTTGTAGACCCAGTGGAGAGAGCTGTGCAGGGTGACAGGACGTGGCATATGAGACACACTGGGATAGATGTTATTGTGTGAGATGGGAGAGGCACAAGACGAGTCTGATGAGGGAGGCTGGGACTCCTCCTCAAAGATACTACAAAGCCTGTATATTACACCCTTCAGGAGGCTGATTAACCTTGACTCTGTGTTGTGATGTACAATACTGTTTCTAATGTTCGCACCTAAAAAATAGCAGTGTAAACCTTTTTAATACACACTGGCTTTTTTCTCTGCAGGTTTTGCAGATTTTTATCTGCAGTGTCACTTTTTTTTTTTTTTTTTTTTTTTACTGTCAGAAGATGCCCCTTTTTGAAAAATAAGATCAAAACAGAGGAAGGCAAACCATAAGAGACTCTTAATACAGAGAACAAGCTGAGGGTTGCTGGAGGGGAGGTGGGTGGGGAAATGGGGTAAATGGGTGATGGACATTGAGGAGGGCACTTTTTGGGATGAGCACCGGGTGTCCTGTGTAAGCAATCAGTCACTGGGTTCTACTCCTGAAGCCAAGACTACACTGCACGATAACTAACTTAAGAATAAAAAAAATTTAAAAAAAAAGAAATTCAAAAGAACATGTATATAACTTACTGAGATGAATGTGAGAGTTTAGCAGTTTTGTGGGCACAAAAGTCATTTGGCATCTATATCTTCCAGCAACAAGCAGAAATGAATTTTTTAGAAGATGACAGTGTTAATTATAATTACTATATACTCCTTAACCTACCGTGTTTCTACGTGACTGTCCATTCTTATCGAAACTAATGCAAAAATGTTAGTTTCTAACTAGTGTTCTAACAAGTTTCTAACTTGTTTCTTCCAGTCTTCATTTCCTTGTGAAGACCCCCCATGTCATGTAAAACTTAGATTTGTATGCTTTTCTCCTGTTTAAAAAAAAAAAAAAAAAAAAAAAAAAAAAGATAGGCCTTTTGTCATTGCAACCACTTTATAAATCCAGAAATCTTTGTATTAATGCAAGTGATTATAGTTGTTTTGATAGTGTTTTGCTAGCAGAAGGAGAGACTTTTTCATGCATATTTCTCTGGAGGAGAGGCAGATTTTCATTTCATAGTGGAGAAGTACCTGGAATAATTTTTTATATTCTTGTCATTGCTATTGGTTGACTTTAGGCTGGATTATTTTTAGAGATTAAATACTTGTAATAGCAAAGCAACTAGGTCCCAATTCCCAATTTATAATTCCCAATTTCTATATGTACATGTGGTTTATGGAGTGTTTAGATTATCATTACAAATCGTTCTTTGATGTGCGAGTTTCTGTTTTCAATTGATTTTATATTTTCTAACAGGGTGTTAAAGCCTTTTTCCCCCCAAAATAAAAGGGGAACCTATGCTTTTATGAGCACCAGATAAACCCCTTGTGCTTAAATTTTTTTGTGTGTTAAATATTTTAGTTTATTTTATTATTATTTTCCAAGTTGCTAAATCCCTGCTATCCTGGTAATGTAACTGGCAGGAATAGTTTCCTGCCAATTATTTATATTAAGCAATTTTTAAATATTTATAATATTGTTGGCTAATTGACTGTGAAGTTATTGGTATAAGTGGTGGGGGAGGGGGAGACGCCCCAAGACCTGGGAAGATATGAAAGACTTGAAGCTAGTTGGGCAAGAGTGTGTCCTTGCTCTAATGCTTTGTTATTCTTGCCTGCAGGAGTTAATGAAACAGCTGAATATGATTCAGGTAAGTGAGGATGAGCTCACCCTCCAAGCTTCTCGGTTATGACTTAGCTGAGAGACACACTTCCTCTGTGCTGGCTCTTTAAAAAAAAAAAATGCAACTTTGTTCTAAACCTTTTTTGTTTTTTTGCTTCTAATTTCCCTTGTGAGTTCTTCTTTGACTCATTTGTTACTTATATGGTGTTTAATTTCCACTTTTTGGTGAGCTTCTCCTTTCTGTTACTCATTTCCAATTTCATTCTGTTGTGGTTGGAAAATATATTTTGCGTGAATGCAATCCTCTCACTGAGGCTTTTATATGGTCTGTCTTGGAAGATATTCCCCAGGCACTTGAGGACAACGTGTACTCTACCACTATTGGGTGGAGTGTTCTTTAAAAGTGTCTGTGGGATCTGTCGGTTGAGAGTGTTGTTCCAGTCTTGGTTCCTTGTTAATCTTCTTTTTTTTTTTAATTTTTTAATGTTTATTTATTTTTGAGAGAGAGAGACAGAGAACTAGGAAGGGCAGAGAGAGAGGGAGACACAGAATCCTAAGCAGGCCCCAGGCTCCAAGCTGTCAGCACAGAACCCAGCACAGGGCTGGAACCCACGAACTACAAAATCATGACCTGAGCTGAAGTGTGACACTTAAATGCCAGAGCCACCCAGGCTCCCCTTCCTTGCTAATCTTCTGCCTGGTTGTTCTATACACTATCAAAAATCAAATATTAAATTTGCCAGCCATTCTCTTATAACTATATTTTTCTTCTATGCTGCCCATTTTTGCTTCCTGTATTTTGGGGCTCTGTTATTGGGTGCTTACATGTTTATAATTGTTATATCTTCTTAGTGGACTTCACCTCCAGAAGCATTTTTGTTTCTTTGTTTTACAGGTGATTTTGTCTAATTAGTATAAACCATTTCAGCTTTCTTAGGATTGCTCTGAGAATCATGTACTCTTCTCCATCCTTTTATTTTTAACATATTTGTATCCTTGAATCAAAAGTATGTCTCATGTAGACAGCATATAGTTGTATCTTTTTATCCAGTCAGACAGTTTCTGATTTTTTATTGGGTTGTTTCATGTGCACACAGTTAATGTATTACCTATATGGTGGTATTTACATCTTCCATTTTACCTTTTGTGCTCTCTGTGTCTCATATTTTTTGTTCCTCTTTTTTTTTTACATTCAGTGGATATCTTCTAATGTACCATTTTCATTTCTTTCATAGTTACTATATATTTTTCAGTTTTCTTCGTGGTTGCTCTAATGCTTACCATGTACATCTTAACATCAGAATCTTCTTCAGATTTATATCTGAACCTTCTGTTGCTATAATATATAAAACACATACAGAAAAATTCATAAAATACTAATTCACAGCTTAATAAACCATTATAAAGCAAACCATTCATGTAAGCAACCAAATATACCCTCTGTGTGACCATAGAATGGACAAAACATGGCTTACCTCACCAGTTCAAGCTTCATCCCAAAAGATGGGGAGTCTAGGGGATTGTAGCGATCCTGAACCAGTCTCTACTTTCCCCAAGAATGCAGACGCTGTGCATTTTTTCTGCAATTACGAAGAGAGCCGAGGCAATTACCTGGTCGATGTGGATGGCAACCGGATGTTGGACCTTTACTCCCAGATTTCCTCTGTCCCCATAGGTAAGAGCTGGGAAATCCACCCTTGGATGTATGTCCTCTCTCTGTTAGTTGTGGCCGTCCTGACTTTAGTTGCTCCCTCCAGCAGGCCCATCCCTGTGTGTTGCCAGACTCTTTCCTCAAGGGCAGAGAAAAAGAACAAGTCATGGGTAGAGGGTCTATCATAGGGACTTTAGATGTCTTCTCTTATTTATTCTTCCTGGAAAACCCGCAAGGTGAGTGTGTATTAATACCCCCATTTTGTTGATAGATAAGCAAAGCTCAGAGAGGGGATTGATGCAGCTTGCGGGGGAAGCATGGCCAGGATGTGAACCCAGGTCTGCGGGACCACAGCCTCCAATATCAGCTGTCTTAGGTTAGGTCTCTTGGAAGAAGAGCCTGAGGCAGGGGTTCTGTGCAAGTCACTTATTAAGGGCACACTCTCAGGAGACTGGGGAGGCAGGGAAAGGCTAAGAAGGATGAGGTTTCAGCCAGAGACTAGCCACAGCCTGATCCCACAATGGGGGGTGGGGGGGGTGGCTCTGGAACATGAATTGCACCCTAGAGTTGGTCCCAGACTGTGCCAAAGAGGCTGGCCTTTTTGTACCCAGTGCTAGTCAGTCATTGCCCATTAGCTGCCAGAAGGAAGCGCGTGGCTCATCTTTTGGGCCAAGGAGCTTCCATTCACCAAGGGCAGATTTCCAGAGAAGGAGGTGGCTGGAGCCATTCCCGACCCCCACGTGGGCAGCCAGGAGAGGGGTGGCCACCTAGTCAAGGTGAGCAGTGGGGGGCCACGGCCGCGTCTGCCTCACCAGGCTCACCTCCAGGCTCGCTGCCGGAGGAGGGCACGGCAGACGTGGGGCGCGTAGGGCTGATTCAGACACGCAGGTTGCGGCTGTGCTTAGTGGTCTGTGGGCTAAGCGTCTCGTCTGGTGAAGCCTGTCCCTTGGTGCGTGATGCCAGCCCCTGTTTATTTCCCGTTAAGATGCGATTAGACACTAAGGTGACTTGTTCTTTTTGGGAAGCCCGTCATTCAGAGATGCTTTGGCCTCTGAAGGTGTCTGGGGTTCTGTGATTTGCACAACCTGGTCCGTGCTCTGTGTCGGAGTGGAAGGGCCAGGCTTATCGGCCACGGGCTGCAGGCCATTCTCTTCCCAGCTGGCTCCTCCCTGCCCCCCCAAGCCCCCGAGGGCCTCCCTCACTTCTCAACCCCAGCCGGCCGCCAAACGTGTGGGGTCCTGGGGAACAGGCCGGCACAATTTGGGAAAATACTGGGAGCTGTGAAAGTTTTCTTGCGGCCATTTTCTTCCCCTATCTCTAGTCTTTGATGGGATTTTTTTTCTAACTGGTCACTACTGGGGATGTGCCAGATGCCTGACACATTGCTAAGCACCTTACATGTTATCCCGTTAGACCCCTGCAGCAGCCCCATAACATCGGGCCTTTCATCATCGTCTCCACCTTGCCCACGGGGGCCAGGTTTCAAGAGGCCATGGGGTCTGCCCAGCATGTCCAGGGAGCCCAAGGATTTGAACCAAACAGTGTCTGCCTTCTAAGTTTACTCCTGTGATAGCCACCTCGCAGACGGCCACCCCTGCCCTGCAGTGCGGGGGTCCCACGGCTTTGAAAGCTCAGGCGTGGATTTTCCTGATCCATATGGACTGGCTTTGCTCTCATCTCTCCTTCTGAAGCCACTAAGACAGGCTGCATCTGTGACTTAGTAAGATTTCCCTGGAACTGGCTTATCTACTGAGGCAAGAAAGTCATAAACACCCAAGCAGCACAATAAAGAACCAGAACTGAAGGCCTCTGGCCACAGTATGGCTGGAAAAAAACCCACAGAAGCCTGCTTCCTTGACTAACAGACACCCTGCAGCTGTGGGCCCAGCAGGCCAAGAAGTTGGGTCGGAGATCAGAGAGGCTGCTCACAGCTCTGTCCCCTGGGACACCAGGTCCCCCCCCCCCCCCCCCCCCCGGGGCCCACCCTCCTCCCACCAGGCAGAGTGAAACCACAAGGCTCTTCAAGCCCCTTCACTCTGCGATGCCGCAGAGGAGAAAGTCTGCCCGGGGTGACACTGGGGCCTCCCCTCCCCTCTGAGCTTGCTAGCCTCCTCTCCTCTCACAGGCCAGAGCAGGCCCCAGGCCCAGAGCCTCGGGCGGGCCTCTCTCCTTTCAGAGCAAGTGTATTTAAACTAAAAAGTGAGTTGGTTTAAAGAAAATAGGTCTCTCCTGTTGCGAAGGTTCCAGGCTCTCGCCGTGTCACACACAGATCCCCACGTCATTATCGTTCACCTGGTGTCCTTTGAGCGGCACATTTGGCCACTGCCTTGGAGGGTCTTCCAGTCTGGTCTCCTGACCTCTGTGGCCCCCGCGCGCCCCCCACAGACTTGGCCATCCCGCGGGAGTCACAGCCAGCGTTGGGAACGAGGAACAGAAACTCGAAGCACAGGCTTTGAGGCCGGGGCGCTCTGGCCCCAGTGAGTTTCCCTCCTTTCCGATAAAGGCTCCCGCTGACAGAGTATCGCGGGCTTTCTCTTGGTTTAGGGCTTCTGGCATGTGTTAGGTTGCTTTTGGGCCTGGAGATATTGAAGCGTCATGGTTAAGATTTGTGCATTGGTCTATATTCGCGTGCAGAGGGCGAATTCATAGCAGGGCAGTTGCTGAGTCAAGGGGTATCCTAAGCCCTTTCGTGCTGGGCAGTCGAGACAGCAGGGCTCCAGGAAGCAGCAAACGCACGAAGGGTCAGGCGTGCATGTCACGGGGTTGCAGACTGCATCATTGACGTGCTCGGTTCCTGAGCAAACTGGTATTGCGATTCGACTCTAGCAGCGGCCCTGGGAAGAAGGTGAGGGCCACGGTTCATCACACTGGCCCGGGGAAGAACTCCCAGCCCCGGTCCTGAATGTGCCTTAACCTTGCGTTCACTGCCTTGTCTGGGGTTCTAGCCCGGTAGGGCTCACACCCGGGTTTCAGGATCGACGAGAGAATTTGGTGAAGGTTTCTGGCGGCAGCCTGAGTGATTCTAAGTCCAGAGGTCTGGGTAGACCCGAGGAGTGGGTCTTGTTGTCTGCAAGAGATAACAGGGCCCCTTGTGAAGGGAGGGGCAGGCTGTGGGGGAGGGGCACAGGGACCCTGTGTGCCGTGCGGGCCTCTAACCAAGACCCTAACCGTGCCCCCTCTCTGCAGGCTACAGCCACCCCGCTCTCCTGAAGCTGGTCCAACAGCCTCAAAACGCGGTGAGTCCCGGGTTACACAGTGTTCATGGAGATCCAGAGTGTCATTGGGCAGCCTTGGGAAATACCCCATTCGCTCACTCATTTATTCATTCATTCCACAAATGTTTATTGAGCACATACTATATGCTAGGCACTTAAAATGCCTTGGTGAGCAAAGCCACACAGTGCCCACTCCCACAGAGGCAGTAGGTAACCACACAGGTAAGTAGCGAATTGCATCCATATTAAGTGCTACAGAGAGAGGCAAACAGTGCTGTGTGGGTGCGAAACAGTCACGGTGGTGACAACGGTGGACATTTTTTGAGAGCATAATATGTGCCAAACGCCACGTTCACCACTTCACAGCTGTGATGTTGACAAGTCTGCGAGGCAGGTTCTGCTGTCATCCCCATCCTACAGATGAGGACACTGAGGCACAGAGAGGTTAAGTATTTATCCAAGGTCACACAGCAGGAGGAGGTGCTGGGAGTTAAACCCACAGGAGCTGGGGGTTTGGGGGATTGCGGGGGGGTGGGTAGGGAAGGATTCCAAGGAAGTGACCTTTGAGCTGAGATTGAAGGAGGAGGTGCCTCCAGGGCCCCTGCAGGGAGAGGGGAGAGGGTGGGAGAGCAGCTTCGAGGCTGAGGAGTAAAAGAGGACAGCATGGCCGGAGCCAAGCCGGAGGGACCTGACAGTGTGCAGATTTAGGGACCACACAGGCTGATGTCAGCCTCGGCACTGGTGATGGTTACAGAGGTGGTTCTCTGCGAGAGTGGGGGGCCTCCAGTGCACCTGCTGGCCTCACCTGCTCGGTGCCAGCAGTGTCCCCTCTTCAGCTCTGAGAAGCAAACCTGTCTGCAGACATTGCCAGGTGCCCCTAGTGGAGCGGAGGGCGTGGAGAGGCCCCGAGGCGAGCACCCCTGCAGGAGAGGGGCAGGAAGCTGCTGATCAATCACACTGGATATAACCCGCGCAGAAGCGCGCATCCCCTCCAGCCCCGAGCTCACTGCTCAGTGAATTGTCTCCCTTCTGCTTTGTTATCACTTCCTTAAGGAGCCCTTTTAGACCCAATTTTCCTAATTGTTCCCGCCGTCACACAGTCTTAATGCCACCACATTTCCTGTTACTACCGTCGCAAATGACCGCCGGCTTAGAGGCTTGCAACAACACCCGGGTATCTTGGCACGGATTTTGTGGGCCAGGGGTCTGGCGGGCTCTGCGTAGGGTCTCACAAGGCGCACAAGAAGCTCTTAGCCGAGGCTCTGGGGCAGAATCTGCTCCTGTGCTCATGCAGGTCCCTGGCACCTCGTTCTCATGGTTTCCGTGTGGTCCCTCCGTCCTCCAGCCAGCAGTGGCCGGTCCTCTCTGCCTTCCTCCTGTTTCTGCTCTTAGCTAAGGGCTCATGTGGTTGCACTCAACCCACCCTGAAAATCCAGAACATTGTCCCCATCTGAGCTGATCAAGAACCTTAATCGCATCTACAAGTTCTGGGTCCCGGGATGGGCAGAAATTGTGCCATCTAGAGCACCCCTCTGCAATATGGTAAACGCATACCGTGTAGACAGTTGTGCTCCCCACACCACAGGGGGGGAAGCGGTTTCTCACCCCAGTTGGGAATGCATGAATTGCACCTGGTCTCCCCACCATGCACCCCTGCCCGGATGCCCTTCCCCTAACGGCAGACGTGCGTTTCCTCCGTTCTTTACCCGCGTACATGGAACCATAGCATGCGTGGTCTTTAGCGTGCCCAGTGGCTTGTTTCCCTCGAAGTCCATCTGCGGGGTCCATCCTTGTGTGTGGCCGCAGACCGTGCACTCTCAGGGCTTCACGGCCTTCCATTGTGTGCACGCACTGCCAGGGACCACTTCATCCTACTGCCGACGGGCCCTTGGGCTGCATCCTTCTAGAACGTCGGAGCACGTGTGCTCCAGGGAACACGTGTGCTCTGGGGAACACGTGCATGCGCGGCCACGGGACTCAAGGCCAAGCCACCCTGTTGCCCATGGCCGTGCGCGCACGAGAGCGGCTTCAGCGGCTCCTGCCAGCGTCCCCAGCTGCTTGTGGACGTTCCTGCCCCCAGTAGCGTGTGAGTTCCGTTGCTGCTGCACATCCTCAGCCACACCGGGTGTCCCACCCAGGGTGGCACAGGGAGTGTGACTCCTAAAAAGAGGAATCTAAGACAGCAGGGATTGGGGGGGAGGGGGGGCGCGGAGCATTGGGAGCCCACTCCCCGAGCTTAAAGCCCCTTCTAACTGGCAGAGTTGAAAAGAATAGGAAAGAGCTACATTTCCCTTCTCACAAACGGCTGTGCCCCGCTGGGGAGGGGCTTGGGGACGCACAAGTTCAGGAGCTGCGGGAGCAGAAAGGGCGTCCCCCTCTGAAGGTCCCCCTCTGAAGGTGCCTAGAGAGGCCGCTGGGGAGGCTCCGCGGGTGTGTTTACATCCAGAGCCTGGCTTTGTTTCGAAACGTTGTGCGGATCCCAGATGCCTCGGCAGTTGGTGCTGGGAAAAATGTGTCAACAAACATGTCACACACATTTGCAGTGTCAGCTGCCTGCAGAGGCAGAATCATCCCTGAAAACACGTGACTTTGGGGATTCTGATTTCAGGGATGCCCTGCCCCCACCTGTCTATGCCAGGAACCTGGGAGCCGCTTCATCCTCCCTTCCTCCCACCCACCTCTCAACCCTCACCCTGTCGGGACCTGTCCTGACCTTGCGTCTTCCCAGTGGCCCCTGTGGACCAGCGCCCCCCCACCCCATCAGGCCCACGCTCACTGCCTCCAAACTGCACCCACGGCCCCCAGAGTGCGCCCCACCTCCCCCGCTTCAGATGCAAAGCCCTTCGCGGTCTGGCTCCTGCTGCTTCAGCCTCGTTTCTTGACATTTGTTCAGTCATCGATTATTGATTGAATACCTACTGCGTGCCGGGCACCATTCTGGGTGCCAGTGAGGTCACGGTCTAGATCGATTGGGACCACAGTCCCTGCTGACGTCATTCTGCTGCAGAAGTCTGGGCTTGGGCAAGTGAAAGGAGCCCCCTGGCACGGTCTTAGAGAAGCCGGGTGCACCCCGGGCATCAGGCTGGGGGACCATTGGCCGACATGTTGCGTCTTGCAAATTCTTGGCTAGGGGTGCACTCACTCGGTGATGATGGTAATTTGCAAGTGGAGGGCAGGGTCCTGCCAGGCCGTTGAGGTCCCGTGAAGGGGCTGATCAACCCATTTGTCCCCCAACCACACCATCCTCATACTCCAACATAATTATTTCACGTGGCTGCAAAAATGAAGGCACGACCCCTGGATCCAATTTCTGGGCTCCAGTTACCATTTCTTATGTCACCAGGGTCACTGGTGACAGTGCCCACAATTTGTACAGTGATCATTTATCTGTACGATGGTCAGTGCACAGTCATTGCGCTGAGTGATGGGTGCAGTCTGACGTCCGTGACATGGGGGAGTGTGGACCCGGTCAGGTAAGACACGTGCCATCACCGTGACCCCCAGGCCTTTGCGCCTTCCTGACCATTCATCTAGACTAAGTTGCTGCCTCAGCTTCTGCTCTGCCGTCTCACTGGCTGCCTACAAGCACCAAGGGAGGAGCCCCCATTTTGGCAGATAAGGACTGTGAAGACCAGAGAGGTTAAGTGAGTTGCTCCAGGTTGCACAGCCACTTCAACCAAAGCCCATCCCCTTCACACTGCACTTCAGGACTGCTGAGCCTGACAGCAGAGCTTCTAGAAACCTGTCCTTACTGGATCCCACTACCCAAAGTCCCAGATACCTTCTGTTCTTAATGTCACACTTTGTCGAACAGGAGCACCACCCCCACATCTTCCGCGGTCCCAGATAGGCAGTCAGGCGGCCAGCCCGCCATCCCAGCCGTCCCCTCCATGAGCTGCTTCCCCCGGAACCGGTGCTGGCAGTTCGCCTCGACCCTGGTCTCACAGTGAGCTAGATTTCTCAGGAGCCGCAAGGAGATGCCTGCAAAGGCCCCCACAGGCCAGCCAAGTCTCTGGGTTGCACCAAGCAGACTCAGATCCAGATCCAGCATCAACATCTACAGGCGGATGCTGCCTGCAGGTCGGGCAGAGGATGGAATCTGAGGTCAGCAAGCCCGCTTGGAGCCATGCTTCTGCCCCTTCCTTGTCTGTGTGACTCGGGCAGGTAGCTTGACCTCTCTGCTCCTCACTTTCCCCAGTTCTACAGCGAGGAGGGTTACCGTCCCCCGCTACTTACCCTAGACTCACCCATGTGGTCACAAAGCAGAAAAAGCAGCATGAATCTGCCCCAGTTTCTAGCAGTCCAAGGCAAGTTCCAAAGCCACCAAGGAGATCGCATTCTGGGGCCTTCTGATGCAGTGAAGCCGCTGTTCGGATTTGCACTGGGTTTACTGCACTGATTATGTCCAGGAGAGAGGTACCCGAGCAGTCCCTAGGCCCAGTCAGTCCCTCCCACTTTTGACGGGCGATTCGGCTGTGGGCTAGTTTCAGATTCACACAGCAGGTGCAGAGACAGTTCCCACCTGTCTTTCCCCAAGTTCACCCAGTGCCCATACCGCCCTCTCCACAGCACCTTTGTCAAAACTAGGACATTAACGAGGGCACGTTATGTGGTACAGACCGCATTCAGATTTCCCCACTTTCCCCAGTAATGCTCATTGTCTGGTTCCAGGATCCAGTCCAGGGTGCCACATTGCGTTTGGCACAATCCGTTCTCATAACCAAACCCACCTGCTGCTGATCTTCCTTGTTTTTTGTTTTGTTTTTTTAAGTATTTTATTTTAATTTTTAATGTTTATTTTTTATTTTTATTATATTTTTATTTCTTTTTAATTTTTTTAAATTTTATTTTATTCCCCCCCCCCAAATTTGCATCCAAGTTAGCCAGCATGCAGTGCAATAATGATTTTAGGAGTAGACCCACCAACGCCCCCCACCTATTCAGCCCATCCCCCCTCCCACAGCCCCTGCAGCAACCCTCTGTTTATTCACCATATTTAAGAGTCTATTATGTTTTGTACCCCTCCCTGTTTTGGTATTATTTTTGCTTCCCTTCCCTTATGTTCATCTGTTCTGTGTCTTCAAGTCCTCATATGAGTGAAGTCATATGATATTTGGCTTTCTCTGACTGACTCATTTCACTTAGCATAATACCCTCCAGTTCCATCCATGTAGTTGCAAATGGCAAGATTTCATTCTTTTTGATTGCCGAGTAATACTCCATTGTGTGTGTGTGTGTGTGTGTGTGTGTGTGTGTCTGTGTGTGTGTGTGTATGTGTGTATACACACCACATCTTGTTTATCCATTCATCCATCAATGGACATTCAGGCTCTTCCCATATTTTGGCTATTGTTGATAGTGCTGCTATAAATGTTGGAGTGCATGTGCCCCTTCGAAACAGCATCCCTGTATCCCTTGGATAAATGCCTAGTAGTGCCATTGCTGGGTTGTAGGGTAGTTCTACTTTTAGCTTTTTGAGGAACCTCCATACTGTTTCCCAGAGTGGCTGTACCACATTCCCACCAGCAGTGCAAAAGAGATCCTCTTTCTCCACATCCTTGCCAACATCTATTGTTGCCTGAGTTGTTAATGTGAGCCATTCTGACAGGTGTAGGGTGGTATCTCATTGTGGTTTTGATTTGTATTTCCCTGATGATGAGTGATGTTGAGCATTTTTTCATGTGTCTGTTAGCCATCTGGATGTCTTCTTTGGAGAAGTGTCTATTCATGTCTTTTGCCCATTTCTTCACTGGATTCTTTGTTTTTTGGGTGTTGACTTTGATAACTTCCCTATAGATTTTGGATACTAACCCTTTATGTGATATGTCATTTGCAAATATTTTCTCCCATTCCGTCAGTTGCCTTTTGGTTTTGCTAATGGTTTCCTTTGCTGTGCAGAAGCTTTTTATTTTGATAAGGTCCCAAGAGTTCATTTTTGCTTTTGTTTCCCTTGCCTCCGGAGACGTGTTGAGTAAGAAGTTGCTGTGGCCGAGGTCAAAAAGGTTTTTGCCTGCTTTCTCCTTGAGGAGTTTGATGGCTTCCTGTCTTACATTTAGGTCTTTCATCCATGTTGAGTTTATTTTTGTGTATGGTGTAAGAATGTGGTCCAGGTTCATTCTTCTGTATGTCGCTGTCCAGTTTTCCCAGCACCATTTGCTGAAGAGACTGTCTTTATGCCATTGGATATTCTTTCCCACTTTGTCAAAGATGAGTTGACCATACGTTTGTGGGTCCATTTCTGGGTTCTCTATTCTGTTCCATTGATCTGAGTGTCTGTTTTTGTGCCATCCTCCTTGTTTACCATTGTGCAGACCCCTCCCAGACTCTTCCTGACCCGTGCCCAGGGCACTCTGGGGGAAGACAGCTCTAGTCTTATTCCATCTGTGCTCCCATCTGTGTCTTTTCTGGAATGATGGACACATGTCATTATCCATTTGTGAAAACCTGTAGGATGTACTCCACGAAGAGTGAACCCTTATGGACAGCTGTAACCTTTTTAAAAAACACCATTTTAGGGCCACCTGAGTGGCTCAGTTGGTTAAGTGTCTGACTCTTGACTTCAGCTAAGGTCATGATCTCACAGTTGCGTGGGACCGAGCCCCATGTTGGACTCTGCTCTGACAGCACAGAGCCTGCCTGGGATTCTCTCTCTCCCTCTCTCTCTATCTCTACCTCTCCCCAACTTGCACCCGCACTCTTTTTCTCTCTCAAACATAAAAAAGAAACCCACCATTTTATACTCCTGAAACCAATACTAGATTATATGTTAACTAACTTGAATTTAAATAGAAAGAAAGAAAGAAAGAAAGAAAGAAAGAAAGAAAGAAAGAAAGAAAGGAAAAGAAAAGAAAAGAAAGGGAAAGACTATTTGACTAGCCACAGAACATCTCTTGAGTTAGTGTGCTTCAGTTTACTTAACCTGATGTTGGCATTTTGAGTGTTTCTCCTTTTTCAGGCTACCTGAATAATTAGATGCATAACCTTTGTCCATGGTGGAAATTGTTTCTTTAGAGGAGGTGGAGAAATGAGCTTAGCCGGGTCAGAGTATAAAATGCTGGGAGCCTCACCCCACTGAGGTCAGCATCTCCAGAATTGAATGCTATCCTTCAGCCTCGCTTTAAAGCAAGTATTTGTGCACCAGCCCATGGGGAGATTTGGAGCCCTTGATCCTGCGTGGGCCTCTGCGTGGGCCCTGTCGTGTGGGCAGCCAGTGGCCGTGCCTGTGATTTGAAGCCAGCAGGCAGGGCCCGGTTCTCTCCAAGAACGCAGCTACCTGAGTGTGGGACTGCCCCTTGGCCAGAGGCTATTTTAAGGTAATTTCGGCCAGGGCCACCTGGCTGGCTCAGTCAGTTAAGCATCCAACTCTTGATTTTTGTTCAGGTCATGATCTCACGGTTCTTGAGTTCGAGTCCCATGTCAGACTCTGCACTGTCCACTCGGAGACTGCTTAGGATTCTCTGTCCCTCCCTCTGTGCCCCTCCCCTGCTCGCTCTCTCTCTCTCTCTCTCAAAATAAATAAATAAATAAACTTTAAAGAAAAAAAAAAGATAATTTTGGCCAGCATTTTAAAGTGAGGTGATTTCCCACTAAAAGCTGCATTTCCCTTTTCAAATTTGGAAGCCCTGGCTCCCTTGGCCCAAGTTCCTGCTCTGAAGTGACAGTAAGGGCTGACCGACCCTTGGCCAGATGGACAGGTTGACCTCAGTGGCCACCATGCCCCCCTCCCTTTTGGGTTATCAGAAGCAAGTGTCCATTTAGAATCAGGCGTGCACTGTTGATTTCCTTGCCGAGGGAAATACATCTCTGGACCCACATCGATCAAAATTAGAATAAAACATCAGCATGTAAGGAGTCAGGTGATCTTTCTAACATTGCTTTTCTCACACTCAACCCATTCCACTTCTGAAGGGCTGCAGCCGGCTCCTTGATCAGACTGCTCTCCTAAGCCCTGCTCTGGGTAGAAATTCCAGAGCCACCACTGCCTCTTAATGCCCTTTTCCCCATTTTTTTTCAAATATAATTCGCATGCAATAAAACACATCCTTTGTGCTGTATAGCTCTGTGGGTTTCACCAAACACACAGTCATGTAGTCACTGCCAAAATCGAGGCACACCCGGACACCCGCATTCACAGCAGCACCGTTCAGTCACTGGGAAGGTGGAAGAAACCAGAGTGTCCATCAGTGGATGGAGAAATAGATTAACAAAGTGTGATCTATCCATGCAGTGGAATATTACTGAGCTCCTAGAAAGGAAGGGCATTCTGACACCTGGTACAACATGGATGAACGCTGAGGACATGATGCTCAGCGAAAGAAGCCAATCACCAAAGGATAAATGCTGTGTGATTCCACTTTTATGAGGCACCCGGAGTCGTCAGACTCACAGAGCCAGAGAAGTAGAGGGTGGTTGCCGGGGCTTGGGGGAGGAGGGAACGGAGTTAGTGGTTAATGGGAACAGAATCTCAGTTTTGCAAGATGACAAGGTTCTGGAGATGGATGGATGGTTGCACAACAATATCCTTAACACTACTGAACTGGATGCTTAGAAATGGTTCAGATGGTGGGCGCCTGGGGGGCTCAGTCAGTTGGGCATCCCACTTCCACTCAGGTCGTGATCTCACTGTTCAAGAGTTCAAGCCCTGCGTCAGGCTCTGTGCTGACAGCTCAGAGCCTGGAGCCTACTTCAGATTCTGTGTCTCCCTCTCTCTCTGCCCGTCCCCTGCTAGTGCTCCCTCTCTCTCTCTCTCTCAAAGATAAACATAAAAAATAAATAAATAAAAAAGAAATGGTTATGGTGGTGGGGCGCCTGGGGGCTCAGTCAGTTGAGCATCCGACTTGATTACAGCTCAGGTCATGATTTCACAGTTCAAGAGGTCGAGCCCCGCAGCAGACTCTGCTCTGACCATGCGGAGCCTGCTTGGGATTCTCTCTCTCCCTCTCTCTCTGCCCCTCCCTTGCTTGCACATGTGCATTGCCTCTCTCGCTCTCTCTCTCTCTCTCTCTTTCTCACTCTCACTCTCTCTCTCTCTCAAAAATAAATAAACTTAAAAAAAAAGAAATGGTTAAGTTTGTTAAAATTTTATGTTACCTGTTTTTTCTTTTAACCACAATTTTTAAAAATATCCAAACAGCATTTCATCACCCAGACATTACCCCAAGCCCATTTGTACTCAGTCCCACCCTAGCCCCTGGCAGCCAGGAGCTGTTGTCTGTCCCTATAGTTTTAGCTTTTTCAGAATGTCCTATGAAGGGGACCATACAGTGTGTACTCTTTTCCTTTTTTTAATGTTTTATTTTTATTTTTGAAAGAGAGACAGAGCGTGAGCGGGGGAGGGGCAGAGAGCGAGGGAGACACAGAATCCGAAGCATCTCCAGGCTCAGAGCTGTCAGCACAGAGCCCCACGCGGGGCTGGAACTCACAAACCCTGAGATCGTGACCTGAGCTGAAGTCGGACGCTTAAGTGACCCAGGCGTCCCCAGTGTGCAACTCTGATTCTGGGCGCTTTCACGCAGAATCGTGACCTTGAGACTCCCGTGTTCGTCCACGTCACCGCGTGTCAGCGGATTGTTCGGTTCTGTCGCTGACTGGTGTTCCGCAGTGTGCAGGGACCAGTTTACTTATCTTTCCCCCAGCAGAGGGACATGTGGTTTGTTTCCAATTTGGGGCAAATAAAAATAAAATCCACTGTAAACATGCACGTACGTTCACGGCTTTGTGTGGACGTGTGCTTCCTTGGGTAAATACCTCGGAGGAGAACTGCCCAGTGATGGGTGTGTGTGTATGTTCATCGTTGTAAGAAACAGCCCTGCCAGCTGCCTCCCAGAGCCAAACTTGGTTCCCTCCGGCTGTGACCGGGGTTCTGGCGGCTCTGCTCCCTCACCCATTCCTCCTGTCGTCCACTTTTTGTTTTTTAGCCATGATGATGGGTGGGCTGTTAAAATGATCATTATAGTTCGGTGATAAAATAATACTATAATTATAAAATTCTAACTGAATCCTAATTCACAGGAAGTTGCAAAAAATAGTACGACGTGTACCCCCCCCCCCCCTTCCCCCAGTGGTAGTATCTGTAACTGCAATGCGATATCGCAACCAAGAAATGTGTCCGTCTGGGGCGCCTGGGTGGCTCCATCATTTGAGCGTCTGACTTCGGCTCAGGTCATGATCTCACGGTCCGTGAGTTCGAGCCCCACATCAGGCTCTGTGCTGACAGTTCAGAGCCTGGAGCCTGCTTCCAATTCTGTGTCTCCCCCTCTCTCTGCCCCTAACCCACTCACATTCTGTCTCTAACTCTCTCAAAAATAAATAAACATTAAAAAGAAAAAAAATTAAAAGAAAGAAAGAAAGAAAGAAATATCTCAGTCGTCTTTTACACCCAGAGCAAGCCCAGGGGATTTCTCAGGAGAGTGCGGGGAGGTCGGCCGATCCCACCCCCTAGGAAACACCGTGAGCCTGTGTGAACACACCCGCTGTGAAAAGCTTGGTTGGTCTTTGGTCGACAGGGAGTAGTCACCTGTAGTAGTCCGAGAAGTCACCCTCGGTGTCCTACCTTTTTGCAGAGCACTTTCATCAACAGACCTGCCCTCGGAATCCTTCCCCCGGAGAACTTTGTGGAGAAGCTCCGGGAGTCCTTGCTCTCGGTGAGTCCCCGGGAGCAACCCCATCCCCACCCCCCACCCCCTGCCCTCCAGCCCTGCGGGAAGGCCAGCCGATCTCAGGGAGGCAGTGCCAGCACGGGGAAAGGAAAGGACCGAGATCCATAAGGGTAGAGGATGCCATGTGTCTGCTTGGGTCTTGTTCTTGTGCTGTTTCTTTCCTGAAGAGTATTTTCACTTTTCCTTTCAAAGGAAAGGAAGGGACTCCTTGTGCGCAGGAACAAAGGATCCAGGGGAAATGAATATTTGCTCCACGATAGGAGCATTGCGTGTGATTCAACCCTCCCCTACGGTTCGGTTTTAGTTGTTATGATGATTCAAATCCTCCTGAATCTCAACTTCCTACCTGTAAAACATGGGCACCTCGGGGGACGGTGGTTGCACCGGGCAGGACAGTCTGGGCTTTTCTTCATGCTGTTCTCCTCCGTCCCCTCCAGCCCCGGGGCCTTCCTGGGCTTGTCCTCCACCCCCTGGAAGAGCCTCCGTCCACTCTCCCCAGTCCCGCTGCTCTGGGGGACGGTCCTGGTTCCCCCCCCACCCCTGCCCAGCCTCCCCCAGCCCAGACTGTACCCCTGTGAAGGCTCAGCTCCGTCTTGGGCAAGGGGGAGTCCAGATGGAGCCAGCCGACCGCCGTTTCCCTCCCTGCAGGTGGCTCCCAAAGGAATGTCCCAGCTCATCACCATGTCCTGCGGCTCCTGCTCCAACGAAAATGCCTTTAAGACCATCTTCATGTGGTACCGGGTGAGGTTTGGGGCATGATCATGTGCACACACACATGCACGCACACACATGCGCACACGCGCCCAGCCCCCAGCCACACGCTCACCCCTTGTCCAGCTGTTCACCCCGCCTGGCCACGGTCAAAATCCAGAGAGGGCCACCGCCTGGACAGGGCTCTCCAGACGGCCCCTGGCGTGTGGTGCAGAGAGCCGTCACCCGATGCGACGACACGGGTTTTCCTCGGCATCACAGACCGCATCCTCGCAGCCCTGGGTTGTTGTGGACAGAGTAATAGCACACCTGTGTATCCGTGCACTTACTTTGCTGCAAGCCTGCTGAACAATCTCATGTGTTAGTACCCAAGCGGAACGGTCGGCATCTCCAGTCAGCCTTGAGAGAGCACTTATGGGGGTTCTGAGTGCAAAGTGGAAGCCCCACGTCCCCCGGAGCGACTCAGATTGTGTCTCTTCTGTTTTGTCAGAACAAGGAAAGGGGCCAGACGGGTTTCTCCAAAGAGGAGCTGGAGACGTGCATGATCAACCAGGTAAGGGCAGCGGGCCCTTTGGTCTCAGCTGCGGGGGGTCAGTCACCACAGTCCCTCCAGCTGGCCCTGGCTGGCCCTGGCCTTCTCAAATAGGAGGGGTCTTACGCAGCTCGGTGCCGGTAACCAAATTCCGCACCCAGACTGGGCGGCTTACACGACAGACATGTATTTCCTCGCGGTTCGGGAGGCTGGAGTCCAAGGTCAAGGTCAATTTGGTTCCCTGGGACACACTCTCTGCCTGGCTTGTAGACGTTGCCTTCTCGCTGTGTCCTCACGTGTGCGGGAGAGAGAGCGAGAGAGCAGGAACTCTGGGGTCTCTTCCTGTAAGGACACTGATCTCATCACAGGGGCCCCACCCTATGACCTCATCCAACCCTCGTCACCTCCCAGAGGCCCCTCTTCCAAACACCATCACACTGAGGGAGAGGGCTTCAAACTGGAAAGGACACAGTCTGTCATACAGAGGGGTCCATTCCCCTCATGTCAAGGCTGAGGGGAGCCCTTCCTGACCAGCACTCCTCAGTTTCCCAGGACAACTGCCTGACTTGGACTGTTTAAGGAGCCTTTAGTGTATTCTCTAGAATAATTCAAAATGTCAACACAAAGGTATGTACCAGGGTGTTCACCCCACTGGTGTTTATAGTCATGATAACCAGAAAAGATTGGAAACCTGCCTTTACAGCCAGTAACAGGGAAAGAGGACTTAAGTGTAGGGGTTCCAAATGGAACCCTAGCAGTTCACAGAGACAGCAAGGCGGCCAATGCCGGAGGTGAGGGGTCGAGGTGGGTACATGCCAAGCTCACCAGCCAGCAGGCCTGTCCTCCCCCTTTCAGCGAGGGCCCCTCCCCGCTTATGATTTAGACAGAAATGTCTGCTGCTTAAAAAAAAAAAAAGAATCAAGAGCCACTGAACTCAAGTACCCCCCTGCATGCATCCACAGTATTGTGCAGAAATAGTCACAGAGGGTTTTTCTTGGCCTGGAGACACGCATGCCGTAATTTAGTGAAAACGGGAGAATGTAAATTACACGGACGCTGTGCTGTCAACCATGTAAATAAATGCACAGATTACTGGAAGAAATCCCGCTCACATGTTTACAGGCCTTGCCTCTGGGCGGTAAGGTTGGTTTTTTTCATGCTTCCTTAAATGTTTTTGTTCCTAATCCACCTCTTGCGGGCAAATCTACCCAGCCCTTTCTCTGTGTTCATACAGACCTCCGTACACTTAAGTATTTTCTTTTTTTTCTTCTGGCCATCTTTAAAAACAGTGGATGGTGCCCTCCCTCCTTCTCATCTGATACCCGCGGACATCCTAGTCCATCAGCACTTTTAGACCCCATTCCTCACGTTGAGTGGCTGCATTAGGGGACAAACAAGGAAAATGACGGGGAGGGGGGTATTCCAGAGTTTGCTGGGGCTGGGGGTCCTGGTGCTTCTCCCGGGGGCGTCTCAGGGACCTAGAGGAGATCAGCCAGCCTGAGAAAACACTACGTGAGCCTCCCAGCGCCTCTGGGCCCCGTGGTTGCCTCTGCGGTGGTGTCCCTGGTAGTGTGCCTGAAGCAGCTGAAAACCCCTCTGATTCCCTGGCCAGGTGGAGGGTCAGGAAATAATGCAGCTGTGCCATTCGCTGGGGAGTCCCTGCGTCCCTCCTGAGCCCAGGGGCAGCCGCTCCGGCCCCAGCCCCAGCCCCACAGACCCCTTCCAAAGCCCTGGGGCATTTCCAGTGAGACGGCTGGTCCGGCCTCCTGTCCCAGGAGGCACCAGGCCCACCTGGAGCAGGGAAGTCAGGGCAATCTGCAGGAGGAGGAGTTTGCAGAGCCCATAGACAGGCTGAAAACTCAACAGCCCCAGCAGGGCCGAGAGATGGGGGCCGAAAGCTCAACAGCCCCAGCAGCCCAGGCAGGTGACATCAGGGCAGAAGGCGGGTGTCAGGCCCTGGGGCAGCCCGGCTCGAGCAGCCTTTGTGTTTGACTACAACGGGCCCAAATTATGTGGAATTTGTGAGAAGGCAGAAGTTTGGAGAGTTCAGTGAAATCTCTTGATTAAAAAAATTGAGGGGCACCTAGGTGGCTCAGTCAGTTGAGCCTCTGACTCTTGATTTCAGCTCAGGTCATGATCTCACTGTTCCTGAGAACAAGCCCTGAGTCAGACTCTGATGATGGTGCAGCCTGCTTGGGATTCTCTCTCTCTGCCTGTCTCCTACTCACATTCCCTCTCTCTCTCTCTCTCTCTCGCAAATAAGAAAAACATATACATATAAAAAATTAAATTAAAATTTTTAAAGAATTTTACTGGAGCACCTGGCTGGCTCAGTCAGTAGAACATATAACTTTTGATCTTGGGGTCGTGACTTCAATGAGCCCCATGTTGGGTGTGGAGCCTACTTAAAATTAACAAAAGAAAAAGTCAAAAAAACTTTTACTTTATTGACAAAACAAAACGTCTGTGGGCTGGACGTCTCGGGACCTGGTGTGTAACTTGTCCGTGCAAAGGGACTGAGGTTCTTCTGATGGACTTCTGTGGGTGTGTGGGGACCACAACACAGCCCTCCAGTCCTCACAGCGGTGACTGATGTGACCACTGTCTCTTGGTCCTAGGCCCCCGGCTGCCCCGAGTACAGCATCCTCTCCTTCATGGGCGCGTTCCACGGGAGGACCCTGGGTAAGGAGGGAGCAGCGTGACCCCGAGGTGGCTGTTAGATAAGAGCAACCACAGTAGGCGGCTTCGATCTTCACCTTGGCAGTTTCCACCTAGCGTCTCTCACAGACTCCACTCTATTCTCTGAGGGGGGAGGATTGTTAGTCCCGCTTTGCAGACACGGAAAGGGAGGCCCAGCAAGGAAGGAACATTCTAAGGCCGTCCAGGGGCAGAGCCAGATTCGAACCCTGGCCCTGTGCCTTCGCAGCCCGTGCTTAATCTGTGATGAATCAGAAAGTCAAGGGCGCACGCGCGCACACACAGGTTCATGGGGTCAGCTTCGGGACGTTACAGGAACTGCGGGCAGCGGCTTCCCTGGGTGTTGCGAGACGTGGCCTGAATTGCCCGTGATCCCCTTTTCCAAGACTGTTCCTCCTGCTTCCCTAGGGTGCTTAGCGACCACGCACTCCAAAGCTATTCACAAGATCGACATCCCTTCCTTCGACTGGCCCATCGCACCGTTCCCACGGCTAAAATACCCTCTGGAAGACTTTGTGAAAGAGAACCAGCAAGAAGAGGCCCGCTGTCTGGAAGAGGTAACAGCGGACCCTGCAGATTTCCCCTCCCTGTCTCCTTACCCCCGGCTCCCCACCACCGCCGCAAGGCTCAGCTCAGGGGAAGAAGAACACAGGGTTTATGTGGGACCCGCGTGGTGCTCCCTGGGAGGGTCGTAGGGACAGAGAGGCACATCAGGAAAAGTAAGGGGGCACCTTGATTTTTCCACCTGGCGTCCGTCACCCCACCTGTGGTACTGATGTCTCTGTATTTAGGTTTCTTTGGGGGCAAGCTTCACTGACTGCAGAATAGGAAGGAATTTATGAGAATATGAGGCAGCCCATAGGAAAAGTGCGTCCACAGGACCCTGTTGTCCACTGCTTCTCAGCCTCCTTCCAAGTCCTGGGGCTCCCTGGGGGCTGAAATGGGGCCAGGGGAGGGACTGGGAACAGGGAGCCCCCTGTTGCCATGCCTCAGACACAGCTAGCACCCCTCCTTTCATCTGTTCCAAATATTGGGGTTCCGTGTTAGACACTGGAGGATTCCATTTCGGGGAAAAGAAATTGGAAACTCTTCAGGTCTGGAATTTGAGCTCAAGTGAGGCTGGTTTGAGGCTGGTTTGCCTCTTAGACACATCATCATCCTTTTCAATCAATTCATGGTTAACACCTACAGGGGGTCTAGTACAGACCTGTCGAACAGAGATGTGAACCCCATGTGTGACTGCAGTGGATCTAGTAATCACATTTTTGAAAAGTGAAAGGAGGGGCCCCTGGGTGGCTCAGTCGGTTAAGCATCCAACTTCAGCTCAGGTCATGGTCTCGCGGTCCATGAGTTCGAGCCCCGCGTCCGGCTCTGTGCTGACAGCTCAGAGCCTGGAGCCTGTTTCAGATTCTGTGTCTCCCTCTCTCTCTGATCCTCCCCCGTTCATGCTCTGTCTCTGTCTCAAAAATAAGTAAATGTTAAAAAAAATAATAAAAAAAAGTGGAAGGAAATGGGTAAAATTAATTTTAATAACATTTTTTAACATTTATTTATTTTGAGAGAGAGAGAGAGAGAGTTTGAGTGGGGGAGGAGCAGAGAGAGAGAATCCCAAGCAGGTTCTGTGCTGTCAGTACAGAGCCCAACGTGAGCCTTGATCTCATGAACTGCGAGATCATGACCTGAGCTGAGATCAGGAGTCAGACGCTTGGGGCACCTGGGTGGCTCAGTCTGTTAAGCATCCAACCTCAGCTCAGGTCATGATCTCAGGGTTCGTGGGTTCGAGCCCCGTGTCAGACTCTGTGCTGACAGCTCAGATTCTGATCAGATTCAGCTTCCGATTCTGTGTCTCTCCCTGTCTGTGCCCCTTCCCCGCTCACACTGTCTCTCTCTCTCTCTCTGTCTAAAATAACCAAACATTTTTTTAAAAAGGTGCTTTTCTGAGTACCCTGTCACTGTTTAGTTAATTATTTTTAATTCACTAACACATCACTTATCTACCACCAAGTGCACTCATTTTAGTGTCTAGTTCAAAAAGCTTTACCAAGCAAATATACCCATAGAACTACCACCCTGATCAAAGGCCTCTTATCACCCCACAAAATACCCTCAGGTCAATCCAAGGTTCAACCCATGACCCCCACCCCCTACCCCGCTCCGTGACACGACCGATTAGATTCCTATCATGAGAGGTGACTTTTGCAACAGTTCTTTTGAGCAAATACACGCCTCAGATTCTGCACGGAAAGGACTCTCCCGCCAACAGTAATATCACACTAAGGATACAGCGATGGCATTACCAGCAACGGCCACAGCTACGCCGTCCTGCACGCCGGACCCCATGCTGCATGGTTTCATTCATTCGCTCTGTGACCCGAGCCCTTAGTTTCTGTCCCACAGGTGCAGCAGCAGGCCCAGGTAGGGCACACTCCCACCCACAGGGGCGGCCCCGAGTGGACACCACAGTCCTCACCGGAGTGCACACGAACACATACTCAGCATCGTTTCAGGGGGTCGTGGAACCCACATCCCCATCGGCGGATGCTGCTCTAGGGCTCCCGCCAGCTATGGTTACTTCCCCCTTGGGAATGCAGGTAGAGGATCTGATCGTAAAATATCGGAAAAAGAAGAAGACGGTGGCCGGGATCATCGTGGAGCCCATCCAGTCTGAGGGCGGAGACAACCACGCATCTGATGACTTCTTCCGGAAGCTGAGAGACATCTCCAGGAAGGTCAGTGCACAGGGCCGGGGCTGGATGGGGCCATGGGCTGTTTCCAACGGTTTTCCCAGAGCAAAGTGTTAGCCGCGGGGTCCTTGTACACGTCCAGGTGGTCAGAGGCTGCCTGGTGGCCTCACAGGTAGAGGCATCGGAAAGTAGGGAAGGAGGAAGGGAGGGAATTTCTCCCTAAAATCTCACTGCAGAATCAGCCTCCACCCTGCAGTGTTAGCTGGGCACTTTCCCACTCAAGAGATGCCTGGGAAGACCTCAGCCTCCTCCCTGTTCTCTCTAGAGAGCCCACCTCATCTCTCAGCCACACCCAACAGACGCTAGTGAGCACACGTTGTTGCTTCTGTGTGTGTATTTCAGTTTGTCGTGCACACGGAACGGGCACGTCCGGCCAGTAAGATGGGAGCTGCTCTCAGCACAAGTGCTCGGGAACTAGCATTGGGTGGGGGGGGTGACAGAACTGGCAGACAGGACAGCCAGGGCCTGGGAGGCACGTCTCGGCCTCTCTGCTGGGACAGCAGGCTGGCAGAGGAAGTCAGCTGGCCGACTCCAGCCTGAGCCGAATGCAGTGTCGCTGTGCTCTGGGGTTCAGGGCGTACCTGATGTCACGGTTCTGTTCCAGCTCAGCAGTCTGAGGACAAGTTGAAGCTCAGACCTCAGAGCCGCCCGGTTTCGCTTCGCACGGCCCCGGAACGGGGGCTTGGTCACAGAGGCGGGCTGGGTGCGGGGTTCCGGGCTGGTTGGCGGTGGTGGGTGTTGACTTCCTTCTTCTCTCCCATCTTGGTCAGCACGGCTGCGCCTTCTTGGTGGATGAGGTCCAGACAGGAGGGGGCTGCACTGGCAAATTCTGGGCCCACGAGCACTGGGGCTTGGCTGACCCGGCGGACGTGATGACCTTCAGCAAGAAAATGATGACAGGAGGCTACTTCCACAAGGAGGAGTTCAGGCCCAACGCTGTGAGTAGCAGCCCTGCCCTCGTCTCCTCGCTCAGGACCGCTCCCTTCTCCAAACCAGGAGCTGAGTGGACACCGGACGGGTCCCAGAGGTCTCCTGACGCCCGCTGTTTACCAGTGTAACTAGCCAGCGGTAGTGGTCGCCCAGCTCTCTGCAGGGCGGCTTCCTAGCAGCCCACTGTCCGTCTCCTGATTTCCCTGTGCAGCTACAATGATAGAGCTCATCGCTGCTGCTGTGGACCGAGCCTTTGCTATGTCCTGGCCCAGTTCTAAGTAGTCCTCGTGTACTTGTAACCCTCACAACAGTCTAACCAAGTAGATGCTATTTTTTCTCTCCTAGTTTAGTAATGAAGACTCAGGCACAGAGAGGTTAAGTAAGTTGTCCCAGGTCACACAGCCTGTTCGGTGACAAAGCTCAAACCTGGAGCCCATGCTCTAAACCACTACACTGCACTGCCAGATACACATAGGGATTCACACACACACACACACACACACACACACACACACACACACACAGTTACCAGGGCCCTGGGATCCTTTCTTCTACCAATCCTGCATGTAGTTTCTCCCCTCAAGATTGCCTCATGATCCACAATCACTGCTGGAGCTCTGGCCATCACATATCAATTCTAGGCAGTAGGAAGGAAAAAGGAAGGAAGGACAAAGTAGCCCCCTTCTTGTCTTTATAAAGCAGCCTTCCCAGAAATTTCACAACATTTCTGTTTCTAACACGTTGACTGAGATCTGGTCAGATGGCCACTCCTATCTGCAAGGGGGAGCTGGGAAGTATGTTTTAGTTGGCTGCACTGACACCCCGATTAATTGAAGGAGGGATATATCGGGTGGTCATTGTGGGTCAGCCTGCTCTCAATCCACTCCTGACTCTACTACCTACGGGCTGTATTTTTCCAGGACAAATCACTTAACCTCTCAGAACCTCGGCTCTTTCTCCAATTTTAATATATGTGCTGCCGAAGCGAGCACCCTCGGCTCTTTCCCTATAAAACGAGGATTGTAGTAGTTCAGAGCCAGCTGTCTCGGTGTCCCCAGGACTGAGGGACTGTCCCGGGCATGGACCAGCTTGGTCTCCCTAATGGCAGTGCCGGGCTGTGGGGTAGCTGTTGTGGAAGGAATGCACTGAGCTGCCGTGTGGTATCCTCCCTGGCCTCGGGAGATGCTCCCTGGGTTAGTTTCTCTCCTCCTAAGTGGGGGACAGGGTGTGTCCGGGCGAAGCGGGGCCCCTCCAGGGTGCGCCTGCGTGCAACCCTGCTGACGCCACGCGCCTCCTTCCAGCCGTACCGGATCTTTAACACCTGGCTGGGGGACCCGTCCAAGAACCTGCTGCTGGCCGAGGTCATCAACGTCATCAAGCGGGAGGACCTGCTGAACAACGCGGCCCGCGCCGGGAAGGTCCTGCTGACGGGGCTGCTGGACCTCCAGGTACCCCTCCCGGACCCCCACCCATGCATGGTTCCCCACACACCCCCAGGGCAACATCTGAGCCTTGTTTCCGTGGACCCCGCACCACCCCCATCCCCAGCTCCTGAACACCTGGCTCTCCTCTGACACCAGGTTCCGACATTTGTCCTTTGAGAATTCTCGCAAACACGCCCCACTCACAGCGTCCCCGATGCGTCCCTCTTCCCTTGTGGGTCCCATCCTCCATGTACTCCCCCCCCCCCCCCCCCCCCCCCCCCCCCCCCCCGCAAGCAGCGCTGTGCAGTGGGAGACTCTGCACGCCTCTGAAGGGACTTTAAATGTTCTAGCAACCAGACTGAAAGTACAAAAGGAGGCAAAGCTAGTAATAATGTAGTTTACTTTAACCCCTTCTATCCATACTACGATTTCAGCCTGCCACCAATAGAGGAAATAATTAATGTGGTTTTTCATGTTCCCTGCTTTTTAAAAATTTTCTTAAATATTTATTTACTTTTGAGACAGAGACAAAGACACAGCATGAGCAGGGGAGGGGCAGAGAGAGAGAGGGAGACACAAAATCTGAAGCAGGCTCCAGGCTCTAAGCTGTCAGCACAGAGCCCGACGCGGGGCTCAGACTCACAAACTGTGAGATCGTGACCTGAGCCGAAGTCGGGTCAGACGCTCAACCCACGGAGCCACCCATGTGCCCCCATATTCCCTCGTGTGCACCTCAACTTGGACTGGCCACGTTTCAGGCCACGTGTGGATCCCGCGTGGGACAGCATAGCTCTCAGTTATAATCAGGTGTCTTCGTACTTTTATTCTGTCTGCCTGACCTCCCCCCGCCCCACAAATCACCCCAACCCACACGCACGCCTGACTCTCCTAGACGGGGTGCAAGCTGTCGGGAGCCATGGTGCTTCCGGGACTGGCCAATCCAGCCCAGGAGTTGGAGGACAGATGACCTTCTTCAGATGGTTACAAAGAGTCCTTCTGCCGGGGATCTGGAGGATCCCATGACCTGAGCAGAACCGCCAAGGGGTGGTGACAGTGGTTGGCAATAGTAACAGCTTCTAATTATTGAGTGCCTGCTGTATGCCCTGCCTGTACCAGGGGCTGTCATACACTCGGGTTACGTCCGGTAGTGATACTGCGAGTGTAACCCCTGTTGTCCCAATTTTGCAGATGAGGCATCTGAGGCATGGAGCGGTTACTAGCTTGTCCAGAGTTACACGGCTTCCATGTGGTGGCCTTCGGGTTGGAACCTGATTCTGGTGGACTTCAGAGTCCATGTTCTTTGCCAGCATTTACCTCCCTGATATGATCAGTGACCTAGTAATTATTATTTCCATTAATTGAGAACTTGCTAAGTCTGAGGCCAGGTGGGGGGTGGGGAGGGGCAGGCACAGGACATGGTTCCAGACACAGAGCAGTGGCAGGAGCTCTGGGGACAAACCCCACACCCCAAGATAGGGATGCCAGATTTAATGAATTACAATACAGGGCTCTCAGTTAAATTTGAAAAACAGCAACGGATTTTTTTTTTTTTTTTTTAGTATTAGTATATCCTGTGTGCCATTTGGGACATACTTACACTACATTATGAGTTGTTGATCTGAAATTCAGATTTAACCGGGTGTCCTGTATTTGTTCTGGCACCCCTAGCTCAGAACAGTTTGAAATTAGGAAAACATAATTATCCTCATTTTCTGCACTTGATCTTAGCCCAAAGGCTGAGAAATGATGTTTATCCTCATTTTCCGGATGAGAAAAGGGAAGCCCGGGGAGGTGAGCAGCAGCAAGGAGGCCAGGCTTTAACCCCAGTTCCGCCTGATTGCAAAGACGCTGCAGGGGTCAAGTGTGGCTGTTAGAACAGCTGAGACCTCCCAGTGGCTGTGGGTGCGTGTGCTCTGCGTGGAAGTTTTTTCTTTCTCTTCTCTCGGTCTGGATTTACATTTAAACTGGGGGTTGGGCAGAGGCCAGGGATAAATGGCAGACGTGGTCGTCTGCCCCTGGGAGTGGCGTCTTGCCACCCCAGCAAAGCGAGGCCCAGGGCGGACAGAGCGCCAGAAATGTTTTCTTTGTAGGTCTCTTAAATGTCCCAATTAATGCCAGCCATCCTTAGTCATGAGAGCAGGTCCTAAGCACCAGGCAACTCAAAAGGCCCTGGACTAAGGCCCCTGGCTTTGAAAAGGGGTGTGGATAGTATTACCCTAAGCGGCTTCCAGATGTGAGACGGTGCCACAGCTAAGGGTTCTGGGAGAACACCCCATTGCCAAGCCTGGCATGGTGCCTTGGGAGGCCCGACTGTTTCATCTCAAGGGATGCAAACGGTCAGGGGTCCCTAGCAGGGCCTTACAAAGCTACAGGCGAGGAGGAGTTCAGATTACAGGATCCCCTGAAAGAGTGGGTGAAAGAAAAGGATGCCCGTAGGGGTGGGGCAACAGTCGAGGCCCCACCATGAGGAGGGGTGGGGAGGGAGCTCCACGTCCTGCACCGCTTAATCACGTCAGCGGTCACCAGACACGCGCACGGGCGTGTGTGTCCGGGTGTCTGAACAGATGAGACCTTGTCCCCAGAGACAACACTCTGGTTAGAAGGGAGGAGTATGTTCAAAGCGCAGGCTCCCAGCAATCAGCAGGGGCCAGACCAAGCAGAGGAACTGCTGACGTGACCTCCGAGCCTCAGATCCCCCCCACCCCGCAGACACCAAATACTCCCTTCTCAGCTGGTGGAATGAGAATTCAAGACCATGCGTGGCACGTATACGGGCCTCTATTGCCACCAGAATGTGGCTTTGTCTCCACTTTCTACCACGGGTCTGCAGGGAGATGACCTTGGCCCCCCGGGCTCCGCCCCCACTGCCCTGAGATCATTTGGGCTCATCCAGCCCCGTTCATTATCCTTTGTGCGAACGATGGAGCGGAGGAGGACCACAAGCTTCCACACCAAGTGACTATGTTAGCTTCCTCAGGCTCTGGAGCACATGAGCACAAACTGGGTGGTTTAAACCATTCTCTTACTGTTCTAGAGACCACAGGTCTGAGATCGAGAGAGCAGCGTGCGTGTTGACTCTTGCTGCAGGCTCGGGGCAGGGGTGGGGGAGGGCCCATGCCACGCTTCTGTCCCAGCTTCTGGTGGTCCACAGACCTTGGTGGCATCCAAAGGATTGTGGGTGCCCCTTTCCGGCCTCTGCCCCCAGTGTTCCCCTGTGTGCCTGTGTCTCTATCCAGATTTCCCTCTTACAGGGACACCTGTCCTTGGAGTTAGGGCCCACCCTCGTCCAGCATGATGTCCTCTTAACCTAATTGCATCAGCAAAGACTCGATTTCAAAGTAAGGTCACCTTCGCAGTGTCCAGGTCGACATGAATTTGGGGAGGGGGGCACCGTTCAGCCCAGGACAGCTTCTAGCCTCAGACCCTGCAGTGAGGCTGAGCTGCTGCTTCTAGAAGAACCACCGCTTTTCTAGAAAAGGAAAGTAAAGATGGCCGGTGTCTCCCAAGCACCTGCCGAGTACCAGGCCCAGCACTTGACGCAGGAATCTTGTCTCACTAAATTCCCACTGTGGCCCACTGGGGGCAGTAGCATTTACATCTTTCAGTTTGCAGAAGAGGAAACTGAGGCTCAGGCCACTTATGTGACTGGCCCACAGGTGTCCAAGGAGAAAGAGGCAGAGTGGGTTTTGAACCCAGGACTGGAGGTCTCCAGGGCCCGAGCCCGTGACACCGCAGCCGTCCTGGCTGGTCCTGCAAAGGCCGGAAGGCCAGACCCAGGGGGGCATTTGAGGAAGCTCCCAGCTGCTGCATGGGTGCCGGGCTCTGACGCCGGCCTGTCTCCCCGCTGCAGGCCCGGTACCCCCAGTTCATCAGCAGGGTGAGAGGACGAGGCACTTTTTGCTCCTTCGACACTCCCGATGAGTCCATACGGAATAAACTCGTTTCAATGGCCAGAAACAAAGGTAAGTCCACCAGGAGCGGAAGCTGAGCTCCATCAGGGTCCTCCCCACCCCGTCCCCCGTCACCTGGGACGGGCGCTGTGGGGCAGGGGGCGGCAGGGGGACTGGACAGCGTCTGAGTGTTCTTTCTCAAAAGAGAATGTGGGCAGTGGGATTTCCTTATGCACTTTTTCACTCGGTAGATACGCACTGAGAAGCTGAGTTGCAGTGACACGGGAGAGAATCGTGGTCGTGAACTAGACCGTTGGGGCCTTGCCTTCATGGAGCTCCCAGTCTAGCAGGAAGGGGGCATGGAAGACAGTTTTCATAAACCATCGGTTGCAGTTGTGCACCCTAGGAAGCAGGAAAAGGGGCTAAGGATGGAATAGCTGGGGGAGGTGTCGGGAGGAGGAAATCAGGGGAGGCATCCTTGAGGAGGAGGCGTTTTACCTTAAGTGTAGCCGCGTGAGCAGGGTTGGCCAGCTGAAGGTGGGGAGGGGCATGTGGGCAGAGGAAGGGATGGGCGCAATTACAGGAGGCAGGGTGGAGCCGACAGAGGTGCGGAAGCCTCTGGAAAGGAGCGTGAGGAGGGGCGTGAGGAGGGGCTTCCAGGCGGGGAGGTCAGAGGGCGGATGTGTGGCAGGCACTCTGCTCCGTGTCGGGATCCCAGAGGGGCACGGGTAACTCGCCTCCTGTTCCCGTGAGAAACGGAGTTTCAGAGGCGCCACGAGACCTTGACCAGGGCGCCTTTGAGATCAGCGGGTCCGTGCCTCTCGGGTGACAGTCTGCCCGTCGCACGAGCTGCCCGCCTGCACTTCTGCGTTTACCTGTTTGCCGCTTTCCGTCCCGGCTCCTCCATGAGCTCCTGCAAGACAGGGGCTTTGCCTCGGGACTTAGGTCTCAGTGGGCCTCGCCCAGGGGCAGCAGAGGAGGTGTTGGAGGTGGGAGGGAGGGAGGGAGGCAAGGACAGATGGACGGACGGGAGGTGCCCCGCGTGCGGCTCTGAGCCCAGGCGGCTGACCTCCCTCCTTCGTCCGCTTTCAGGCGTGGTGCTGGGAGGCTGCGGGGACAAATCTATCCGATTCCGCCCCACTCTGGTCTTCAGGGATCACCACGCACACCTGTTCCTCAACATCTTCAGTGACATCTTAGCAGGCTTCAAGTAAAGGAGCCATCTCCCCTGTGCTCTGAGAAAGCCCCGATCTCAACAGTTGTCAAATTAGTTTGCCTAATTCATGTTTTCACTTAAAGGATCAGAGGCGAATGCGTGACCTGTAGGGTTCTTTGCAGGGAGGGGATGTCTGTGGTGGCTTGGGGGGGGGGGGGGGGGGGGGGGGGGGCTGGCTTTGATTCTCCTCCCTGCAGAGCCAATGATGTACATTGGTGTAAGCCCAGAAATTCTGCTTGAGCCCTGGACATAGTCTCAGGCAGGGCCATGAGGGTTCTGGCCATATATCTGCCCACCTCAACCCCAACCGTTTCTTTGGAAGCCAGGCAAGGGAATGACAGCTGCTCGCGGGACTTTTGGGCTCCGGTCCCTCTCAAGTGCCATATTCTGTGACCGAGGATGCTGACACCCTTCGCCCTGGCAGACATGCTCTCCCCTCCCACCCAGCCCTGGAGCTCTGAGCAGGTGCCGTGCACAGTTCATTGACGGACGGGACAGATCGTACGGGGGCAGGAGAGCAAGGACATTAGGATTGAGCTGTGGTCTGGGAAAGGGGTCCTGTGGCCTCCTTACGTACGACTGGGGCCACCCTGCTCGGTGCATCTGGGGACCCTCTAAATTGTGAATTCTGTCCTTGACGGGCTGTTGCCTTGGAGAATCTCTGTGCCATTACTGGCACTTCTTACTCACCAACCCTCTGTTCCCCACACTCTGTTCCCTCTGTTAAATGTGAACCCAGACGTCGGTGGCGGGGGAGAGGGGACGGGACTGCAGCCTGAGCATCTAAGGGGACACACAGGAGCCGGAAGGTCAGAAGCACAAGCCGGTCTCCCAGGAGCGGCAGAGCCACGTCCTCCTGTCTCCCCGGGGCATCTGGGGTCTGACCTGTGGACCCCTCGCCCGGGGGGGCTCTCTAGCTTCTCCTCACCCACCCCTGCTCCACTTGTGCGCGGCCCTTGCCGGACTCCATCACAGGCAGTCAGTTGCTGAGCTAGGTGTCTTCCTCAAGAAGCACCGAGAACACTGGGTGCCAAAACTCCCCCAGAAACCAGATTGCCCGCTGGTTCAAGGTGGCATCCTCATACTGGGCACTCCAGAGGACAGCTGTTCCTGACATGAAAGGGCGTGTAGATTTCCAGGCGGAGGATACTGGAATGCTTAGTCGGCCTGTGGCTGAGGCTCAGGGGCCTCTTCTGGAGGCCAGGCATTCTTGGGACTCGTTGGATTTCAGATGCCCCTAAAAAGAGCATCTGGCTGTCCTGCAGCCGTGCAGACTCGGGAAGCCTGGCTGTCCTCCCGGCCCACCCCCTGCTGCCTGGCCTGCTGGCTCGGGACAGGGGCATATCAAGGTTCCCAGTTCGGCACTTTGTTCTTTCAATAACTAATCATCCAAAGACCTCAAAGCGGTTGTTTTTTTTGGTTTTCTGTCGTGTGTCAGGCTATCTGCTCTGCCAGCAAAATGGAGGTGTCTGCTCCTCTCTCTGCTGGATGCCACTCGTCTGTTCACTCGTCCCTTTAACCGGTCACTCCTTCATGGGACTGTCCTTATGTACCTGCTCTGCCCCAGGCCCAGTGCAAAGCCCCAGGAATACAGAGGGGAAATACAACATGGTCCCTCCTCTCGAGGGATTCACATGTCATCGGGGACAACAGACTCTTAAGTCAGTAGTCAAAGCAGAGGGGCAAGTGCTGTGCCGAGAGGAATGTACGGGAACGTCAGGAAATCAGAGGGAGTGTCCGTCAGGGGCGGGGGTTTTCAGGGGGCAAGTGACCTTTGAGCAGGGTTTTGCAGAACAAGCAAGAGTTCTCCAAGCAGACAAGGCAAGGAAGAGTGTCACAGGAAAGGGAACACACTTTCAAAGGCACCTCAGCCCACAGTCTCGCACCTTTCGCTGGGGATCCAGATTCTCAATATCCCAAGGCAATATCCCAAGATTCAAGGCCTTATTTAACAAGCCAGATGCAAACCAAACCATAATTCATTTATTGGCACAAGGACGCTTTCTCTGGAGGACTTTAACGTTGGGTGCAAACATTCAGTAAGGTTCCTGGGGTCCCAAAGGTTTCCGACCCAGGGCACGACCAGAAACTGGGCTCTCTTTGGTGGAGAGAGTGGCCATAGACATTTTGTTCTCTCCCACGGGGCAGTCATAGAGGAATGAAATCGTTTTATCTGGGAAGTCATGTCCAGACTTACTCCCTCCTTACCAAGGGAAGTTACTTCTCGTGAAACTTTTTAAGCCATTTATCAACACGTTCTTGTTGGCTCAGGGCATAGTAGGAGTTCCTGAGGCATCTTCTTTTCAGGGTGGGGGTAGAGCTGGAAGGATTTCAAAGCAGAGGACTCTCGGCAGGGCTCAAGATGGTAGAAACTGTGGAGAGGGGGGTAACAACGGGGAGCCCGGCCGACAGGTTGCTGTCCAGGGCTGGGCCCGCGGAGCGCTTCTGTGGCCGACGGTCTGGGAACGAACCCATCTCCCATCAGTGCTGTAGACTTTAGTAACTATCTCTAGGAAGTCTTTTACAGAAAGCAAGGTCCTGTAATAGCAAGTCTTAGCACATCCTCACTTTTATTGTAAATGTTTTTTTATAATTTTTACTGACAGTAACCATGCAAAATTGTGCACATTAAAACATCTATATATCTATACCTATCTCTATACATATATATATAAATGTATACATATACCAGCTCATGGTAGAGAAGCATAGCTAGGGAGCACCGCCCACTAATGCATTCAAATCTTGTTTACGGTATTCTGTTGACAGTGCGAATAAATGATAAAGAAGTTAACATGTCACAGTGTAACTGATGACCATACGCACAATTCCGTGAAATTAAATGTTTCCTGTGTTAATCGGTATTCTTAAATTTAAAAAAAAAAAATTTATAATGGAAACAGAGTGAATGTGTCCTTTTTGGGTTTGGAAACAGTTTTGTTAAATAATTGTTTGACAAGCACACATTAAGCACCTACTCTGTACCTCTTAGGGAGGTCTTGGGGGGTTATACTCTACCTGCCCAAGTCTGCCTGTACTTAGGACATACTGTGAGGCCACTATTTTCACCAGGCTTCATCAAGGACTTACCATGTGACGGGGGCACAGGGATGGACAAGGCGTGGTCCTTACGCTCAGCTCATCTTTGGTGGGGCAGAGGTCACAGCGACACGGGTAGACCCTGGACGCTGCACATGAACAAAGGGCGGGCCCCGAGCTGGGGTGGAAGTTGGTCCCTGAGTTTCATCTTCAGGGTCAAGCAGGAACTGCACCAGTGACTCAGAGGCAGGATGGAGGGCATTCCAGACCCCGGACACAAAGGCAGGGTGAGGGCAGGCATCCCAGGGTGTGGATCAGAGAAAGACCACAAGAGTCAGAGACCAAACAGGCAGGACTGGGCCCCAGAGGGGCTTTGGGGCCACACTGCGAGGCAGGGGATTTCCACGCAGGGGTGCAGGAGGTGCAGGTTCAGAGCAGGGGGGAAATCCAACATGCCGAGGACATGAGGGATGGAGAGACCGACACACCAGTCAGGAGTGTCTAGGACCCAACCTGGACAGGGACCGTGGGCTCCTGCTCCCAGCTGTCAGTGACCCCCGTGTGGCTCTGACTTTTCTCACCTGCAAATTGCATGGTTTGGATTGCATGGTTTCCCAGGTTCCTTCCACCGTGGACACTCAACGCGTCTATAAGATTATCGTCGAAGGCAAGGTTTACTATTACATGTATTGTTTAGGGGCACCTGGGTGGTGGCTCAGTCAGTTTAGTGTCCGACTCTTGGTTTCGGCTCAGGTCACGATCTCACAGTTTGAGTTTGAGCTCTACGTTGGGCTCTGTGCTGACCCTGGGATTCTCTCTCTCTCCCTCTCTCTGCCCTTCCTCTGCTCGCTTGCTCTCAAATAAATAAACTTAAAAAAAATTTTTTTTAAACAAAACAAAACGTATTTTAAAAATAATCACATATTGGGGCGCCTGGGTGGCTCAGTCGGTTAAGCGTCTGACTTCAGCTCAGGTCACGATCTTGCGGTCCGTGAGTTCGAGCCCCGCGTCAGGCTCTGGGCTGATAGCTCAGAGCCTGGAGCCTGCTTCCGATTCTGTGTCTCCCTCTCTCTCTGCCCCTCCCCCGTTCATGCTCTGTCTCTCTCTGTCTCAAAAATAAACGTTAAAATAAATAAATAAATCACGTATAAACAGGGCACCTGGGTGGCTTAGTCGGTTGAGCATCCGACTTCGGCTCAGGTCATGATCTTGTGGTTCGTGGGTTCGAGCCCCACGTCGGGCTCTGTGCTGACAACTCGGAGCCTGGAGCCTGCTTTGGATTCTGTGTCTCCCTGTTTCTCTGCCCCTCCTCCTCCCCCGCTTGTGCTTCATGTGTATCTCTCAAAAATAAACATTAAAGAAAAATTTTAAATAATCACATACAGTAACAATTATCGTTTGTTGACCATCTCCTATGTGCAAGCATAGGCTGCAGGTGCTTTATAATTTTCATGACAAACCTATGAGCTGTGCCTACTTTTTTTTTTAATGTTTATTTTTGAGAGTGTGAGTGGGGGAGGGGCAGAGAGAGAGGGAGCCACAGAATCCGAAGCGGGCTCCAGGCTCTGAGCTGCCAGCACAGAGCCCGACGCGGGGCTCAAACCCATGAATCGTGAGATCATGACCTGAGCTGAAGTCGAACGTCTAACTGAGCCACCCAGGAGCCCGTTGTGTGCTTACTTGTAAGATGAGGAAACAAGCTCAGAGAGGTTGGGGGAACCCGCCCCAACCATTCAGCTCAGGAGCTAGGATTTGAAACCCAGACGTAGGAATTATGGCACACTAGTGTATCAACAGATGTGTGTGTATGCGCGCACAGCCAGCTTGGGATCGGGTGAGGGCAGGGGCTGTCCGCCACCCCAGGACCTTTCTCACAGCCAGCCTGGCCGCCAGACTTGGAAGGCCCATCTGAACTGGTCAACATCAGTGTGAGCTCTTAGCATACCTTCTTAGAGCCGGTGGGTGATTGGAAGGCACCGAAACCTCAAATACTCCTCGTTACAAATGGTCACTGTGGGGCACCTGGGTGGCTCAGCTGGTTGAGTGTCTGACTCTTGATTTTGGCTCAGGTCACGATCCCAGGGTCGTGGGATGGAGCTCCGTGTCAGGCTCTGCACTGGGCATGGAACCTGCTTGAGAATCTTCCTCTCTCTCCCTCTCGCTCTGCCCCTCTCCCCTGCTCGCTCTCTCTCTCTCTCTCTCTCTCTCTCAAAACTATAAATAAAGCCAGGCACTGCTTCCTATTTTCTGTTCTCCATCCATGCTGGGGAGGCAGTGGAATGACCCGACTCTGCTACTTTCTAGCTGGGTGGCCCTCTGAGCCTCCTCTGTAATGCTATCCTGCTAGCCTAGCACGTATCAAATGCTTCCCTGGACCAAGCGCTATTTTAGGTGGATTCCAGGTACTAAGTCCATCGTCCCAACCCCCTTAGGTGGGTACTTTTATTGCCACTGCTTCCCCGATGAAGAACCCAAGGCACACGGAGAACTTCTCTGGCCACAGCCACAACGTGGCAGGGCATAGTGACTCCCATGATTCCAAACAATGATACATTTCTGTCAACCTTCCAGTTCCTGCTCACAGCAGTAAACCTACTTCCCAATGCAGATACAAGCCCCACGGAGTCTCGGAGTCTCGGAGTGTATCTCAACTGTTAATCAGTAAAATGGATGTTTTGTCTCCAGAGTTGGTAAAACATGGCCCTGCCTGATTAATCGGACAGGATTTTACAGTTGAATGCCACGGGAGCAAAACAAAGCCATAAAAGTTGGACTCTGCCTGGGACTCAAAGGGACCCTGTTACTTTCCATTTGGGGACTCACAAGTCCTGAAGTCACAGAGCAGCAGTGAAACGAAAGCCCCCAGCCCTGGCCATCTGGGCAGTTTTCCCCCGGCTGCCCCCACCCCCACAAGCGGCTAAGTCCCCCACATCGGCTCTGGGGAGTGCATTCAACATGGTCGCTGAATGGTAGATATGCGGCCCTGTAACATGGAAGTCTCATCTTTGATCACCAGTGCAGGTAGGACACCAGCTCCCAGCTGTGCACACCGCAGATGTCCCCAGCTAGAGCTGACCTCCCCGCGGTCTGGGGGACCATGTCTCAGTCTGCCCAGGGGGCTATGACAGAATACGAATACCACTGCTGGCCTACAACCCACTCGCGAGCTCCCTGGGTGCAAACTGAGACTGGCTCCCATACAGGGAAGGCAGAGAGAGGCTGGAGAGAGAGGAGGCCGCTCCAGTGGGCAGGCGGCAGGACTCACTAATACCTGCAAGAGGACTTAACTCACGAGGGGCCTTAACTTACAAGGCTTGTCTTGGGCGGCTGCAAGATAAGGCCTCCACACCCACCTGCCAGAATCTGAGTTTATGTGGAGGCCTTAACTGGGTTCAGGCATGTCTACCGTGCAGATGGCCTCAACCCCACATCACTGTTTCAAGGTTGTGTCCTTGGGCAGCTTCCGGAAACAGAGAAGCCAAGTAGAACCTATATTCCAAGGACAGGGGAGGGGGTGGGGAGCCTCCGATTGCCCAGGGCCAGCCTGAGGGTCAACTGGCAGTCATGCCTTCTTGATGACCTCCCCAACAACCATAGACTGGGCAGCTTAAACATTAAACACAGATTTCTCACAGTTCTAGAGGCTGCAAGGCCATGATTGGTAGGTGAGGCCCCTTGTTATGTCCTCATATGGCCTTCCTTGGGGCACGCGCGCACACACACACACACACACACACACACAGAGCCTCTTTATTCGTACAGGCCCTGATCACACGAAGGGGACCCTGATCACCTCCCAAAGGCTCCACCCCAAACACCATCACATTGGGGGTTACGGTTCCAACATAGGAGTTTTCAGGGGTGGGGGGTAGATATACATGTTCAGTCCACAGCAAGTACTGTACGAAAATGGACATAGCACAGACCACGCCATTCCCTGCAGTTAAATTCTACACAGCCCAGGGCGTGCAGGCGGGTCTCAGCGGACAGGCAGGAAAACCACTCTAGAAGGGACAGGCATAGCCATGTCACCGATGCTCTCCACAACGGAATGATTCCTAATGTCAGCCCAGCTTCCAAGGCCAGCATGGGAATTCACGGTGGATTCACCTAAAAAGCTGACTTGAGAGATCTCGAGCTTTTTACAGCATTTTTCACTTGTTAAGACAGACAAGATGTTCATCATGAATACTTAAAAACAGTATTGGAAGGTTGTAACGTTGAAGATGGGTATCTTCCCTCCATTCCACCCACCCCCACACACACACTTCACCCTCTCCCCAGAGGTAACCACTGTGAACTTGCAGTGTATGGGGGTTTTTACAAACACAAGACCACACAAAACTCTATTGGTTCTGTGACTTGCTTTTTCTACTGATCGCGGTTGCCATGGTTACCTTTCCACATCAGCAGATACTGTTCAAGCTCATTCTTTTTAAGGGCCATGCAATATTCCATAGTAAGGCTCTACCGACATTTATTTAACTGTGTCGCCTACTAATGAAAACTGTTTAGGGGCACCTGGGTGGCTCAGTCGGTTAAGCTTCCGACTTTGGCTCAGGTCATGATCTCACGGTTCATAGGTATGAGCCCCACATCAGGCTCTGTGCTGACAGCTCAGAGCCTGGAGCCTGCTTTGGATTCTGTGTCTCCCTCTCTCTCTCTGCTCCTCCCCTGCTCACATTCTGTCTCTCTCTCAAAAATAAATAAACCTTAAAAATTTCTTTTAAAAATGTTTATTTCCAGTTTTGTCATTGCTGTTTGTTTTGCTATTAGGAACACTCAGTGAACATCTTCGTATGTCTCCTTGGGTATTTCTATTAGATTATTATTTTGGATTTGTTGTCAAAGTGGGGGAATCACCCATATATCCATCACCTGAATCTGAAGACCACTTGCATTTTCCGAGACACTGCTTTCTCATCTGCTGCACGGCTTTTGGGAAGGGTAAATCCCACGCAGGGATTCTCAAAAGTCAGGGTGCCTTGGAATTACCTGGGAAGCATAAAGATTCAAACTCCCCAGCATCTACCGGAATCCGTCCTTAGGGACTCAGCACAGGTTTTGCTAGTTTTGCTGGTGTTGACCCGGGGAGTCTGGGCGGCTCCCAGGGACCGCCCTCGTGGTGCTGCTGAAGTCCCGCCGCGGTCAGGTGGAGATCGCGATTCCGGCTCGGAAATGAACGCATGCATGATGCCTTTGCTGTGTGTGCCCTCTGCTGGTACCGTGTGAGCAGACACACATCGAAATGGAGGCTCTCTCATGCCACGGCTGGTGGGCTGGTGAGGACGGGGTTTTCACCTCCCAGGGTGGTGATACTACAGAGCAGTGACTGGCAACCCAGGCTACAGGTAAGAATCGCCCTGACAATGGCAACTGCTGGTCGTGGGCCTGGGCAGCAATATTTTTAAAAAGCTCCCCAGGTGATTCTGCACACGGAACCAGAGCTGAGAATGTATTCTTTAAGGGGGGGGGGAAATTGGCCAGGGAACACAGAGTCCACAGAGGCAGGAGTTACTCTGGTGTTTTCTGTCTACTAGAGTCTGTTTCAGAAATAGACTGAAATAGACTAAAATTCCAGCCTGGCTGCATTTCAGAATTGGCTTCGAGACTGTCAAAAATACAGATTCTGGGGACCCACCCCTGACATAACTAAAATCTCTGGGGGTGACGTTCACTCAGGTTAATAGCTTAGAACTAGACCGACACCAGGGACTATTTGAGTTAATTCTTATCTTTAATGAGGTCAAAGTCAAATCGTTAATACCGCCTGAGACATTTTATAGGCAAAGACTGTCTTTGGGGAAAGGGGTTCACAGTCTTTGAAGGAGCTGGTAAGCGGGTGAGGGAACAGTATGGAAGGAAACCAAGAGCTACATGTAATTGCTATGTAACTGACTCTTCTCTATACAAGTGAATCTTCACTAACAACTTCTTGAGCATAAAGAACACCTGTTATACAGAGAAAGAGGGGAGGGGAGGGGAGGGGAGGGGAGGGGAGGGAGAGGGGGGGAGAGAGCACACATGCGCAAGAGTGCTCTATACAGACATTGGGGAGAAAGGTTTCCAGACAGGGAACTGCCAATGCAAAGACCCTGAGGCTGGAGCATCCTTGATTACTGAAGGGACAGCAAACTGGATATGACTGGCAGTGGTTGAAGACAGAGCTGTGGATAAGACACAGCTGGGGACAGGGGTGGACCCAGACCACGTTAGACTTGTAGGCCACGGTGAGCACTTCAGTTTTTACCGCAATGCCGTGGTTTGTTTGTTTGTTTATTATCGCTGGCTGCTGTGAGAACAGGCTCTAGATGGGTAAGGATAATAGAAGCAGCAGGCTGCAACAACCCAGGGAACATACGAGGGCAGTGTGGATCAGAATGGCAGGAGGTGGACAGGGTGAGAGGTGGTCAGCTTCTGGTTGTAGTTTTAAAATAGAGTCAGCATTGGGGTGTCTGGGGTTAAACATCCACCTTCACCTCAGGTCACGATCTCACAGTCTGTGAGTTCGAGCCCCGCGTCGGGCTCTGTGCTGCCAGCTCAGAGCCTGGAGCCTGCTTCGGATTTTGTGTCTCCCTCTCTGCCCCTCCCCCCGCTCATGCTCGGTCTCTCTCTGTCAAAAATAAGTAAACATTAAAAAAAAGTTGTTTAAAGTCGCATGAAACAAGTCAATGGAACCACATGCCATTTACCTTGAAGAAAGAGGCCCCAGGGACGCCCAGGCCCACACCCAGACCCTGGGTCACTGCTCAGTGGGGGTTCTCCTGTGTGCAGAGCCGTTGTGTCTGGGAAAACCATAGATATGCCCAGGCAGTGGGTGCCCAGTGTCCCCAAACATCTGAGGGACACAACCACACACTCCCCAGACTTCAGTCTCCAACCACAGGAATGAATTCACACCAGCTGGCATTTAATAGAGAATTCAAATCCATGATCCTACCACCTTTCATTTGCATCTTTAACTAAAACTGAACACAAATTAAACAGTGCTGTTTTCAGGGCACCTGGGTGGCTCAGTCGGTTGAGCATCAGGCTTTTGATTTTGGCTCCAGGTCATGATCTCATGGTTCATGAAATCGAGCCCCACGATGGGCTCTGCAATGACAGTGCAGAGCCTGCTTGGGATTCTCTCTTTCCCTCCCTCTCTGCTCCTCCCTTGCTCACACTAAGTAAATAAATTTTAAAAAGAAAATAAAAAGTGAAGGACCAACCACATCCACCCGGTGGAATATTTTGCAATTTCTGAATTTGTTTTTGCAAAAAGAGTATGATTTGAATGAGGGGCGCCTGGCTGGCTCAGTCAGTAGAGCGTGCGACTCTTGATCTTGGGGAGTTCGAGCCCCACGATGGGTGTGGAGTCGACTTCAAAAAAATAAAGGACACCTAGGTGGTTCAATCGGTTAAGCATCTGACGTCAGCTCAGGTCACGATCTCATGGCTTGTGAGTCCAAGCCCCACATCAGGCTGTCTGCTGTAGGCACGGAGCTCACTTCAGATCCTCTGTCCACCTCTTTCTGCCCTTCCCCTGCTCGCTTGTGCACTCTCTCGTGCTCTCTCTCTCTCAAAATAAAGATTTAAAAATATTTAAAAAAATAAATACACAAATTAAAAAAAAATTTTTTTAAGGAGGATTTGGGGCTCCTGGGTGGCTCAGTCAGTTAAGCACCTGACTTTGGCTCGGGTCATTATCTCGCGGTCTGTGAGTCTGAGCCCCGTGTCAGGCTCTATGCTGACAGCTCAGAGCCCAGAGCCTGCTTCGGATTCTTTGTCTCCCGCTCTCTCTCCCGTTACCCACTCACACTTGGTCTCTCTCTCCTTCAAAAATAAATAACTTTCCCCAGTTTTACTGAGATAGAATTGACATATAACATCGTATCAGCTTAGGGTATACAACATAATGATTTATGCACGTATATATCACAAAATGATTATGACAAGGTCAGTTAACATCAGGCATCTCACATAGTAATGAGGTATTTTTTTTCTTGTGAGAGAATATTTTTAATGTGTTTACAAGTAAGATAGCTATGTTACATGAAGCAAAAAAAAAAAACCAATTCCAGGTACAGGATAACATCTATGTTTTTAAAAAGCCTGCAAGCACGGTAAGATACCACCTCCTGCCCATCAGGAGGATGTGGAGAAGCCAGAACCCTCGTGCACGGCTGAGACGGGTAAAAAAAGGCATGGCGGCTGTGGGAAAGTTCGGCGGTTCCTCAAAAACTTGCACACAGTCACCGTAAGATCCAATATTTCCACCTGTCCGCCTGTCGGCATCCAGGAGCCCCAAAAGAAGCGACAGCAGGGACTCGTGCGCCAAATCTGACAGCAGCACTGTTCCCAACAGCCAAAAGGTGGAAACTATCAAAATGTCCATCAACAGACAGATAAGCAAACTGTGGTCTCTACTGTGGTTATCCAGCCACGAAAAGCAATGAGGCTCTCACACAGGCTACAGCATGGATGCATGTTGGAAACATCACGCCAGGTGAAAGAAGCCAGACACAAAACCACAGTGGGCGATTCCGTTTACGTGGAATGTCCAGAAAAAGCAAATTCACAGAAACAGAAAGCAGATGAGTGGTTACGAGGCCGGAGGCAGGGGGAGATGGGGAATGACCATTTAATGGGTACAGAGTTTCTCCTTGGGATGATGAAAACGTTCTGGAAATGAGCAGATGTGATGGCTGCACAACGTTGTAGGCGTCCTTAATACCACTGAAGTGTACATTCAAAAATGGCTGAAGGAATACATTTACATGATGTGTGTTTTAACACAATAAAAGACTGGAAGTCCCCACAATAAAGCATCTAGTCACTGACTTCTGAGTGGTGGAACTGTTGACGATCACCTCTTCCTTCCTCTTTATTTTGCTACAGACTGAAACAAACATCTATTACTAACCACTAATCGTGCACACAACTAGCTTTAGCTTATAAAAGAACGCACCAGAACACAGCTCGCCTGGTTTTATCCACCAGAGCCTTCGGACAGGAGGGCCCCAGGCCACAACCTTGGCAAAGGGATGCTGCGCTCGCCTGGCCAGCACCCTCCGCCGCCGTCACACGACCCGCCTCTACCTGGGCTTCTTCCCGTCCTTCCCTGCTGCTGAGGCCCCGATGGGGGCGGCACAGGCCTCGGGTAAGCCCTACTCACCTTTGTACTGACCTTGACATTTACCGTTTATTTTCACACCCATGCCAGGAGACAGGATTTTTCCCTTTCTCAGATGTGAAAACCAGGGTTGAGAGACACGGGGACTCCAGGACAGGCAGTCGAGAACTGACAGCACCCGCGTCTGCTCAAGCCACGTCCTGAGCTTGCTCTGCCTCACCTCCCTGACTTCCGATTTCGCGGCACTGCCCTGCCTGAGTGAACCGGACACAGCTTCCTCCGAGAACCAGCTGTGAACTTCTGGCCGTTATCTGACTAAATGTCACACAAATGCAGTATGGATTGGTACCAAGGGCCTCTTTCCAAAACGCGATCACTAGCTTCTGTCTTAGGACTCTGTACATCCCAAAAGACGGGTGCCCAGAGGCCCTGCCGAAGTCTTCAGGTGCCCGATCCCCTGTTTCATCCTCGGCCTTCCTGCTGGAGACCCAGCTCCCAATTCACTTGAGGGAGTCCAGCGTCCCAAACACCTGCGCGAAACGCTCTCTGTCCACGATGCGTCCGTAGCGAAGGGTGAGGTAGAAGGTCTCCTTCCCACTGTACTGCTGGATACGCACAAACAGCTCCTGGGCCCGGTCCTTGGTTTCCGTCATGGGGATCACGTCAGCCACGGGGCAGTCCGTGTCCTGCCGCCGGCCCCAGAAGGTCAGGTGCGCCACCCGCAGCACAGTGCCCGCCTCGTTCACATACAGGATGCCCACCAGCCTCCGGAAGAAATAGCTCATCCAGCAGAGCATGGCCAGGGCAAAGCCAGCCACCCCGCCCGCGACACACAGGGAGTCGAGCGTCACGAAGCCCTGCGAGTACCAGTAGCAGCCAGGCGGGAGGGCCAGCACCGTGAGGGCCGTCTGTGCCACCTTCAGCCGAGACAAGTACCCGAAGGCTCTGATGGCGTCAAACCGGTAGACCATCTGGAAGTTCTCTGTCTCCACGCCTGCCGCTTTCTCCTTCAGGGCGGGGCACCCGCTCCCCACCCACCTCCCCGGATCCCGGCCGGTGACTGTGCGGCACCACAGCCCGCAGACAGGCCTTCTCCACAGGGCCGGGCCGGGCCGCCGAAGCACAGCGCGGAGGAGGGCAGCCTGGAAGGGAGAAAGGAGACCACTGCTCTCAGGGAACTCAGCCGTGCTGATCACACGACGAACATTTGCGGAGCATCTCACCCACAAGCTCCCGCCAACCCTGCGAGGTTGCCTTTACTGCCAGAGACGGAGGGACAGAGAAAGCCAAATGCTTTAAGTCACGGGATCTTCATACAAGCAGTGCAAGACAGGCGCTCCCTGTGGTTGACCCTTGAAAAATGGAGGCGTGAGGGACGGCCACCCCCATGCAGTCAAGAATCCACATGTAGCTTTTGACTCCTCAAAAACCTAACTACTAATAGCCTACGGCTGACCAGGACCTAAACCGATAAGTCGATTAACACATATTTTGTATATTACATGTATCATACGCCGTATCCTTACAGCAAAGTCAGCTAGAAAAAAGAACGAGATTACGAAAACCGTAAGAGAAAACACATTTACGGAGCTGTACTGTATTATCCAGACCATTCAGTTTACGTTGTTCACAAGATGAATCATCTGTCAGTACATAAATCGATAACTGCCTTACAGGATACAAAACATCAACAGGTGTTTTGTTACCTGCCAACACTAGACACAAAAATAGAAAGATAATAAGGGAGATGCCTATTTATTTATAAGTAGGATGATTCAAGGATTGATAACAAAGACGCACTAGTAGGATCCTTTGATGGTGGCCTAGTGTAACCCTGTGTAACCATACGGCTGTTTCACAGGGGCCTCGCCTATACACTAAGGAATGAATGGTTAGAAAGTTTTCGTGGCCTACCGTGTCCCAGTTGGATTCATAATACACACTACCGGAAACACTATTTTTTAAAAAACCACTTAGCTGTGACGATATACTGATATGCCGTCTCTCCAGTTAGGAGAGGGGGGCATACTGGACCCCAACGTAACTCTTTGAGAGCAACGTGACAAAACAATAAGACACATCATTAATTTTATATTAAATTATCACCCACCTTATGCCTCTAAGGACAGGCCATCCATTTGCGGGTGAATCTTGCATATGACGTCCTGCCCAATGAATACCCAGGCGATGATGCAGTCCTACACAGTTCCTGCCGTACAGTTACCAGACTTTCACACGGAGACACTCGCGCGCACACACACACACACACACACACACACACACACACAACAGGTCAGTTTAACCGTACGGCATGACGACTATTTAGTATTCATTACGTGGAAGGGGTCTTTGTCCTCGTCATCTTTACGCTGAGCAGGCTGCGGGCGAGGCAGAGGACAGGCTGGTCTAGCCGTCTCAGGGGAGGCGGAGGCAGAGCTAGAGGAGGTGGAAGAGGAGGCAAGAGGGGCAGGCACACCCGGTGTAACTTCACGGACACACCTTGTAACTTCCGTTTGACTTCTCTGCCTTTTCCTCTCTCCGAAAATGTTTCTATAGGGTACCAGCCCTTCTTCCACCACTTGCTTTAGTCTCAGTGCCCGTATCACAGAAGGGTCCATGTTGTGAAAGAAGTCAAAAGCCGTCTTGAATAATCGAAACCCTTCTGCCAGGTTGTCTAACGTCAACTTGTTTTCTGGCGCCGCTTCTCACGCATCTTCATCCGGCACCGGTCCGGAAACTCTCGCCTCCGCCGACTCACCCTCTGTTAACTCCTCTGGTGCGGTGACTCTGGGCGCCTGAGGTGGCAACTCATCTACTGCCTCTTGGGCGGGGGAAGCTGCTTCCCCTGCTATGTTGACATTTTTTAAGCCAAACCTCTTTCTGAAATTATCAAACCATCCTTTGCTGGCACTAAATTCTCCAGCCTTGGATCCTTCACCTTCCTTTTGCTGTAAGTGGTCATACAATGACTTTGCTTTTTCTCGAATCGTGTTAGAGTCTATAGGTATGCCTTTCCTATAGCGATCCTGCACCCACGTAAAAGCTGCATTTTCAATACGAGATAAAAAGCTGTCTCGCAGAAAGTGCAATGTGCTCGCGCCTGCTGGCGTAGCTGCCGCCACAGCCTCACGGATTTCCTTTTCCTTTTTTACAATGGTCCTTATGCTGGATTCATTCATCTTGAAATGACGGGCCACTGCAGTCGCAGACCTTAATCTACGGTACATGTCAAGCAATTCGACTTTTTCTTGTAATGTCGTGACCTTTCTCTGCCTCTTGGGAGCGCTTCCAGAATCACCAGTGGTGTTTCGTATGGGTCCCGTGGTGTTATTCAAGGTTTACAGTATTGCACTAAACATGATGAAAAATATGCAAGAACCACGGGATCACTTTTTACAGCCATTTGAAATTTACGAGTGACGAACTGATCTCTCGGAGATTAGCAACACACAGTTTTAAGCTTGGAAATCACAACACTTGAGATCCCCACAGCAAGAGGAGGTGGCTATGATATTCTTACAGTCGTAGAGTATGTACTGCAGTTAATTTTATGGAGTTATTTAATACTGCATCTTTGTTTCCATTTCTCTCAACTATGAACGATGCCATGTACAGTCTGTACATTTTGATAAACCTTTTTGTAACAAACTTGTGTATTATACTTCATGGAAGTAAATGATAAATTAGCATCTACATATATTTTATGCATTCATGATACATCTCTTTTTTTTTTTTTTCCCAGTATTCCTAGGCTATGCAGTTCATCTGCTGGTTTTCTCAAATTGGAGCAAATCTCCAAAAAAAACTTCACAACATATATATTTTTTTAAATCTGCGAAGAAGTGGGCCCACACAGTTCAAACCCGCATTGTTCAAGGGTCAACTGTACTTTACCACGGAGAAAACTAAACCCAGAGAAGGCTAGAAACATACCCAAAGACACACACCCGGTGAGTGTGGCAGAGTCTGACCCCCAAACTGGTCCTATTTCCTTCAGGGAGTTCAAAGAGGTACAAGAAAGGCGACACAGCCTCCATTCATTCAGCACGTATCTAGGGACGACCAACTCTGGGCTGGGCACTGAAGATGTAAGGCTATATGAACGTTTTCCCCAGCAGGAAGCCAAACAACAAATGTCCAAATGGGTAACAAATCTCTGCGATACTTACCATAATAACTTCCCCATTCTGTCAGGTTAAAGCACCATCTTCGGTGCTGAAGGGAACCGCTGATTTCTTAGCCCTGTTTGGGGGAGGGGGGAAGACCAAAGCAGGCGGGGATGGGAGGCGCCAACCCACAGCACAAGGTTTTTATTAGGTGCGCCGTTCTACACCCTGAGTAGGGCAGCGACAGATGCTTTGGACTTGGGGGCCAGTCACTAGCTGTAGCTCCTTGTGTAAGTTACTTCACTTCTCTGGGCCTCGGTTTCTTCCCCTTTCACAATGGGGGTTCACAACATACCACAAGAGATCATAGTTTCAAAGCTCTCAAATGCATTCAATGGACCCCAGGTTTGTGATGATCGGAGAGTGCCCTGTCGGCCCACGTGGCCCGGGCGTAGAAAGGCGCGGCACAGCAAGCCTTAACCCACGCCGGAGCTCCCTCCCGCGGATCCTCCAAATCAGAACCCCAGAAATCCGCCTGCCTGCCTAACCTTGACCACGACCCCCAAGGCGCTTCACCTCCCGTACTTCCCCTCACCCGCCTCCTTACCATCGCGCGGATACCTGCCGCCGGAAGTGATTTCCCCCGCCCCCGGAACCTCTAAGAGCGCCTGCTCGGCCGTAGGAGGTCGGCGTGTGGGCGCATTGCATTCTGGGATTTGTGGTTCCTAAAGACCAACTGACTCTAGTCCCAGACACGTGGGAATGGATCCTCCTTCTCCCAGCGTGCCCTGTGGCACGGGGGCCGAGCCCGGAAGTTCCGGGCCGAGTTCCTGGTTGCCAACGAGTCTCATCAAGTGCGGCTGGAAACGGGGGACATGGCGGCGTCTGGCCCGGCGCTATGCCTCTTCGACGTGGACGGGACCCTGACCGCCCCGCGACAGGTAGGCGGCACCCGGCCGGCTGGCGGCAGCGGGTGCAGAGCCGCCTGCTGCTCACATTTGGGGCCGACGGCCGCCCAGGGTGGGGGTCGAGGGGCGGCTGAGGGCCGCCTACCTCCTCGGCAAGGCTGAACTCGGTTCTGGGTGCCTTCCAGGGGTGAAACGGAAACTCGAAACACATCCCCAAGACCTCAGGGTGCTCGGAGAGATGAGACGGGCTGAAAACCCTTGAAAGCAAACAACGTGTATGGGGTTGGAAAACGCAGTTTTGGACTCTCACCGCATGCCCTGAATTTGAACCCCAACTCAGCCCTCTTACCAGCTATGTTCCCTCCTCAGTCCTGTCACCTATGAGCTGCATCTTGCAACCTAATAGGAAAAACATAGGTTTCCAGGTCAAACAGACCTAATAGAGTCTCAACTTCACTCTGTTGACAGCTGTCTGACCTAGAGCAAATCACTGAACCCCTGAGTGGTTTTTTTGTTTGTTTGTTTTTGTTTGTTTTTTATTTGTTAATTTTTAATTTACATCCAAGTTAGCATATAGTGCAACAATGATTTCAGGAGTAGATTCCTTAATGCCCTTACCTATTTAGCCCATCCGCCTGCCACAACCCCTCCAGTAACCCTCTGTTTGTTCTCCATATTGAAGAGTCTTTTATGTTTTGTCCCCCTCCATGTTCCCGAAATCCCACATCCCTCCCCTTCCCTTGTGTTTATCACTTCTGTGTCTTAAGTCCTCATATGAATGAAGTCATATGATATTTGTCTTTATCTGACTGTCAAATTTTGCTTTTCCGCTTAGCATAATACCCTCAAGTTCCATCCACGTAGTGGCAAATGACAAGATTTCATTCTTTTTGATTGACGAGTAATACTCCATTGTATATATATGCCACATCTTCTTTATCCATTCATCCATCGATGGACATTTGGGCTCTTTCCATACTTTGGCTATTGTTGATAGTGCTGCTGTAAACATTGGGGTGCATGTGCCCCTTCGAAACAGCATCCCTTTATTTCTTGGATAAATACTTAGTAGTGCAATGGCTTGGTCGTAGGATAATTCTATTTTTAATTTTTTGAGGAGCCTCCATACTGTTTTCCAGAGTGGCGGCAACAGCTTGCATTCCCACCAGCAATGAAAAAGAGATCCTCTTTGTCCACATCCTCGCCAACATCTGTTGTTGCCTGAGTTGTTAATGTGAGCCATTCTGACAGGTGTCAGGTGGTATCTCATTGTGGTTTTGATTTGCATTTCCCGGATGATGAGTGACGTTCAGCATTTTTTCATGTGTCGGTTGGCCATCTGGATGTCTTCTTTGGAGAAGTGTCTATTCATGTCTTTTGCCCATTTCTTCCCTGGATTCTTTGTTTTTTGGGTGTTGACTTTGATAACTTCTTTATAGATTTTGGATACTAACCCTTTATCTGATTTGTCATTTGCAAATATCTTCTCCCATTCCGTCGGTTGCCTTTTAGTTTTGCTGATTGTTTCCTTCGCTGTGCAGAAGCTTTTTATTTTGATGAGGTCCCGGTAGTTCATTTTTGTTTTTGTTTCCCTTGCCTCCGGAGACGTGTTAAGAAGTTGCTGCGGCCAAGGTCAAAGAGGTTTTTGCCTGCTTTCTCCTCGGGGAGTTTGATGGCTTCCTGTCTTACATTTAGGTCTTTCATCCAGTTTGAGTTTATTTTTGTGTCTGGTATAAGAAAGTGGTCCAGGTTCATTCTTCTGCATGTCGCTGTCCAGTTTTCCCAGCATCATTTGCTGAAGAGACTGTCTTTATTCCATCGGATATCCTTTCCTGCTTTGTCAAAGATTAGTTGACCATACGTTTGTGGGTCCTTTTCTGGGTTCTCTATTCTGTTCCATTGATCTGAGTGTTTGTTCTTGTGCCAGTACCATACTGTCTTGATGATGACAGCTTTGTAATACAGCCTGAAGTCCAGGATTGTGATGCCTCCTGCTTTGGTTTTCTTTTTCAAGATTGCTTTGGCTTTTTGGGGTCTTTTCTGGTTCCATACAAATTTTAGGATTATTTGTTCTAGCTCTGTGAAGAATACTGGTGTTATTTTGATAGGGATTGCATTGAATCTGTAGATTGCTTTGGGTAGTATTGACATTTCAACAATATTTATTTTTCCTCTCCAGGAGCATGGAATATTTTTTCTTGTGTGTGTGTGTGTCTTTTTCAATTTCTTTCATAAGCTTTCTGTAGTTTTCAGTGTATAGATTTTTCACCTCTTAGGTTAGATTTATTCCTAGGTATTTTATGGTTTTGGGTGGCAATTATAAATGAGATCAATTCCTTGATTTCTCTTTCTGTTGCTTCATTGTTGGTGTATAGGAATGCAACCAATTTCTGGGAATTGATATTCTATCCTGCCACTTTGCTGAGTTCATGAATCAGTTCTAGCAGTTTTTTGGTGGAATCTTTTGGATTTTCCATATAGAGTATCATGTCATCTGTGAAGAGTGAAAGTTTGGCTGATTTGGATGCCTTTTATGTCTTTGTGTTGTCTGATTGCTGAGGCGAAGACTTCCAATACTGTGTTGAATAACAGTGGCGAGAATGGACATCCCTGTCTTGTTCCTGACCTTAGGGGGAAAGCTCTCACTTTTTCCCCGTTGAGGATGATATTAGCATTGGGTCTTTCATATATGGCTTTTATGATCTCGAGGTATGGTCCTTCTAGCCCTGCTTTCTTGAGGGTTTTTATCAAGAAAAAATGCTGTATTTTTTCAAATGTTTTCTCTGCATCCGTTGAGAGGATCATGTGATTCTTATCCTTTGTTTTACTGATGTGATGAATCACATTGATTGTTTTACAGATATGGAACCAGCCCTGCATCCCAGGTATAAATCCTACTTGCTCGTGGTGGATACTTTTTTTAATGTATTGTTGGAATTGGTTTTGGAATCAAGGTAATGCTGGTTTCATAGAAAGAGTTTAGAAGTTTAAACCCATTCCTATTTTTCGGAACAGCTTCAAGAGAGTAGGTGTTAACTCTTCCTTAAATGTTTGGTAGAAGTCCCTTGGAAAGCCATCTGGCCCTGGACTCTTGTTTTTGGGGAGATTTTTGATTACTAATTCGATTTCTTTACTGATTATGGGTCTGTTCAAATTTTCTATTTCTTCCTGTTTCAACTTTGGTAGTTTATATGTTTCTAGGAATTTGTCCATTTCTTCCAGATTGCCCATTTTATTGGTGTATAATTGCTCATAATATTTTCTTATTTATTTCTGCTGTGTTGGTTGTGATCTCTCCTTTTTCATTCTTGATTTTATTTATTTGTGTCCTTTTTCTTTTTGATCAAATTGGCTAGTGTTTTATCAATTTTGTTAATTCTTACAAAGAACCAGCTTCTGATTTCATTGATCTGTTTTTTGTTTTGTTTTGTTTTGTTTTGTTTTTTGGTTTCAGTAGCATTAATTTCTGCTCTAATCTTTATGGTTTTCTGTCTTCTGCTGGTTTTGGGTTTTATTTGCTGTTTTTCCAGCTCTTTAAGGTGTAAGGTTAGGTTGTCTATCTGAGACCTTTCTTCCTTCTTTAGGGAGGCCTGGATTGCTATATACTTTCTTCTTATGACTGTCTTTGCTGTGTCCCAGATGTTTTGGGGTGTGGTGTTATCAGTTTCATTGGCTTCCATGTACTTTTTAATTTCCTCTTTGACTTCCTGGTTAGCCCATTCATTCTTTAATAGGATGTTATTCAGTCTCCAAGTGTTTGTTACCTTTCCAAGTTTTTTCTTGTGGTTGATTTCGAGTTTCATAGCGTTGTGGTCTGAAAATATGCACAGTATGATCTCGATCTTTTTGTAATTGTTGAGGGCTGATTTTGTCCCAGTATGTGATCTATTCTGGAGAACATTCCATGTGCACTGAAGAAGATTGTATATTCTGCTGCTTTAGGATGAAATGTTCTGAATATATCTGTTAAGTCCATCTGATTCATTGTGTCCTTCAAAGCCATTGTTTCCTTGTTGATTTTCTGATTAGATGATCTTTCCATTGTTGTAAGTGGGGTGTTGAAGTCCCCTACTATTATGGTATTATTATCTATGAATTTCTTTATATTTGTGACTAATTGATTTATGTATTTGGGTCCTCTCACATTTGGAGCATAAGTGTTTACAATTGTTAGGTCTTCTTGGTGGGTAGACCCCTTAAATTATGATATAATGCCTTTCTTCATCTCTTGTTACAGTCTTTATTTTAAAGTCTAGATTGTTTGATATAAGTATGGCTACTCTGGCTTTCTTTTATCAACCAGTAGCATGATAGATGGTTCTCCATCCCCTTACTTTGAATCTGAAGGTGTCTTTAGGTCTGAAGTGTGTCTCTTGTAAACAGCATATAGATGGATCTTGTTTTCTTATCCATTCTTTTGCCCTATGTCTTTTGATTGGAGCATTGAGTCCATTGACATTTAGAGTCAGTACTGAGAGATATGAATTTATTGCTATTATGTTGCCTGTAGAGTTGGAGTTTCTGGTGGTGTTCTCTGGTCTTTTCTAGTCTTTGTTGCTTTTGGTCTTTATGTATTTTTTTTAGGGTTTGTTTTGTTTTGTTTGTCTTTTCTCCCCTCAGAGAGTCGCCCTTAAAATTTCTCGGAGGGCTCGTTTAGTAGTCACAAACTCCTTTAATTTTTGTTTGTCTGGGAAACTGTATCTCTCTTTATATTTTGAATGACAGCTTTCCTGAATAAAGAATTCTTGGCTGCATATTTTTCTGATTAAGTACATTGAATTTATCCTGCCACCCCTTTCTGGCCTGCCAAGTTTCTGTGCATAGGTCTGCTGCAAACCTGATCTGTCTTCCCTTGTAGATTAGGGACTTTTTTTTTCCCTTGCTGCTTTCATGATTCTTCCTTGCCTGAGTATTTTGCAAATTTGACTATGATATGCCTTGTTGATGGTTGGTTTTTGTTGAAACTAATGGGGGTTCTCTGTGCTTCCTGGATTTTGATGTCTGTGTCTTTCCCCAGGTTAGGAAACTTTTCTGCTGTGATTTGCTCACATAACCCTTCTACCCCTTTTTCTCTCTCTTCATCTTCTGGGACCCCTATATTTTGATGTTGTTCTTTTTAAATGAGTCACTGATTTCTCTAATCCTTAAACCTTGCTCTTTTGCCTTAGTCTGTCGCTTTTCTGCCTCATGCATCCTTGCCGCCCTGGATCCATTCGAGATTGCAGCTACCTCAGTTACAACATTTTTTATTTCATCCTGACTAGCTTTTACTTCTTTTATCTCCACAGAAAGTGATTCTAAACTATTTTCGACTCCAGGTAGTATTCTTATGATCGTGATTCTAAATTCTGGTTCAGACATCTTGCTTGTATCTGTGTTGGTTAATTCCCTGGCTGTCGTTTCTTCCTGCTCTTTCTTCTGGGGTGAATTCCATTGTTTCATCATTTTGAAGGGAGAAAGGGAATTAATGAGGTTAAAAAAACTAAATTAAAAAAATTAAAATTAAAAACAACACACACAAAAATCAAATAAATGATGCTAGATCCTAGGTGTGTTTTGGTCTGGGTATTGAATTGTACTTGATAGATTAGAAGAAAAAGGGGAAAGAAAAAAAAGGAAATCGTTTGAAAATTTGAAAAAAATGAATACACTGAAATGGAATAAAATGAAATGATGAAAGTAAAATAGAATTAGAAAAAAAATTACACAGAAGTAAAAAATACAGTAGAAAAAATTAACGAAAAATATTTTTAACAAAAATTGAAAATGAAGTTTCTCTCTGCTGAGTTCTGTGGTTCAGGTTGTGCAGGGTGTTGTATTAATCCTCAAATCGGTTTTCGAGTTGTGCAGGATAGTTTAGTGTTGATCTGGCTGTGTTTCATGGATGCAAGACACAAAAAACTTACATGCTGTTCCGCCATCTTGGCTCCTCCCATAACGCCCCCCCAACCCGAGTGGTTTTAAATGGGGGCATTCCCAGTTCCATATGGTGTTGGTGAGGCTCGAATGAAATCGAACAAATTCACTAAAGTATCTTGGCTACGATAGGCTGGGTTCAGTAATAATAAATAGTAGCCGCTAGCACCCCTCCCCTCTCCACCCCCTTCTCCAGTAGAAGTGATCAAGGAGGCCCAGATTTTTGCAGACTGCCTCCTGAGAGCCTCCTTGGACTCCCGGAAGCTTGCTTCCCACTTCCTGATTTTGCTGCTACAGGCATGGATAGGTTTCAGTTAAGGTCTGCGTTTGTGATGAAGCTCACTCTGACCTCCTCCTTGCACAGACTGGTCACTGAAGTGACCTCACTATCTTCACATTGTATCCCTACCTTCTTGATTTGGGCTGAGTGGTGGTAATGGTGTGCTCCACATTTCCACATTAAATGCATGTGGTTTTAGATCAGTTTGCCTTTCTGGCCCGCAGGTTCAGTGGATCTAGTGGTGATACTCAACTGCCTTGTTCTTCAAAGGCTCCTTTTGACACAGATTCAGCGACCAGCCTGCACTTGTGGACAGCTACAAGTTCTTGCTGGTCCAGAGCCAGAGTCAGCATTTCATTGTTCCTAAAGGGTCAGATAGCAAGAATTTTTGTCTTTGACAGCCATGTGGTCTGTAGTAACTAATCAATTCTAATGCAAAAGCAGCCATAGACGACAGGTAGACCAGCTTCATTCGGTTCCAATAAAACTTTACTGATTTGTTATGAAAACAAACAGCTGCTCCATTTGGCCCATTGGCTGTAATGGTCTATGGTTCACATTCCAAACCTTTTTAGAACCTTCTCCCTCTCAAGCCGTCTCCCTCTTTTACCCAAGTAGGATTTTTTTTTTCTTTTTTTTGAGAAAGAGCATGAGCCAGGGAGAGGGGCAGAGGGAAAGAGAACGAATCTTAAGCAGGCTCCCTGCTCAGTGTGGAACCTGATGGGGGCTAGATCCCACGACTCTGGGATCCTGATATGAGCTGAAATCAAGTCAGACACCCAACTGACTGAGTCACCCAGGCACCCTCCAAATAGGATAATTTTTGTTACCGTTTTAAATAAAGGAAACTGAGATTCAGTGAAACCATGATCTCGATTTGTCACAGCAAATCTGGTACAAGTTTCTGGTCTACTGGGCATTGTTCTTTGCTAAGTTTCCCATTTTCTGCCATTGCTGTAAGACAGATGCTGTTCTGGCTCCTGGTTCTGCCATTCCAGAAGGTGCTTCTGACTCCCAGAAGGAATCAGGATAGATAAGCGTGCAGTATGAAAGAGCAAAGAAACCCACAACGTATTCCCTTAAAATACCTGAAATATGATATTCTTGGCAGCAAACAATTTTAACACTGAAAAAAAAAGTCTTAATTTAAAAGAAAATTGTTTCTGTGTGCTGGGTGCTCCAGGTAAAAACAAATATACTTTACCAACAGATCTATTCATTATACAACCTTTCCCTTCCTCAATACATATATTCTCCAACACTGATAAGCACATTACGATCCGGAAGCAGAATAGGTTATCTTGCAGCTGCTAAAGGACGATATGATGCAAACAGGTAAAATCTAGTTTGAATGGAGTCCAGAGCCTTGCACATATCACTGTTTAAGTAGAATCTTCTTGGGCTGAATACTTTCCTAAGGACTGCCACGCCATCTAAAAACAGTTGAGGGGCACCTGGGTGGCTCAGTCGGTAAGCATCTAACTCTCGGTTTCAGCTCAGGTCATGATCTCATGGTGTCATGAGTTCGAGCCCTGCATCGGGCTCTGTACTGACAGTGCAGAGCCTGCTTGGGGTTCTCTCTCCTCTCCCTCTCTCTCTGCCCCTCCCCCACTCACACTGTCTCTCTCTAAATAAATAATTTTTTTTTATTTGAAAAAAGAACTAAACATAAAAACAAAAACAGTTGAGACTCAGAATAAAAGTCTGTGAAAAGAAGGGAGGCACAAGCCTGAATGGGAAACAGTTGTTTCCCAGCTGTGTGTTAGAAAACATTCAGGCACCAGAACCACTGAAAAACTAGTATACGGCCATATCCCCACCACTTAAATTCAGCACTGATTGACATCAACTGTCTCTCTACTTGTTTATTCCGCGCTGTACCACTCCTTAAGCCATAGTCATCATGGTGCTTCATCACTAAATTTTTCAGCCTGCATCTCTTGAGGACATCTGTGGTGACCACAGGGGCCATCGTCACACCTGGGAAAATTATCACCAGTTCCCTCATCTTATGTAATGCCCCAGTCCAGCAGTTGGCAAATGTTTTTCTGCACAAGGCCAGATGGTAAATAATTCGTTGAGACTCTGCAGGCCATGTGGTATCTGTCACAACTAATCGACTGTGTTGTGGTGGCCACAGGCACTACACAAATGAATGGATATTGCTGTGTTGCTGTCGTACCTTGCAGAACTAGGCAGCGGGTCGGTGCTGGCCGCTGCGCCCTATTTTGCTGAGTCTTCTTTGCTGCCGTCGGTTTTCCTTTCTTGTCCCCAAAAAAAGTCTCTCATAGTTGGTTTTTTCAGAAGGTGAATTTTTTTTTATTAATTTTTATTTATTTTTCTTTTTTAATTTTTCTTTTTTTAATTTACATCCAAGTTAGTTACCATGTAGTGCAACAATGATTTCGGGAGTAGATCCCTTCATGCCCCTTAGCCATTTAGCCCCTCCCCCCTACCACAGCCCCTCCAGCAACCCTCTCTTTGTTCTCCATTTTTAAGAGTCTCTTCTGTTTTGTCCCCCTCCCTGTTTTTATATTATTTTTGCTTCCCTTCCCTTATATTCATCTGTTTTGTATCTTAAAGTCCTCGTATGAGTGAAGTCATATGATATTTGTCTTTCTCTAATTTCACTTAGCATAATAGCCTCCAGTTCCATCCACGTAGTTGCAAATGGCAAGATACCATTCTTTTTGATTGCCGAGTAATACTCCATCGTATAAATATACCACATCTTTTTTATCCATTCATCCATCGATGGACGTTTGGGCTCTTTCCATACTTTGGCTATTGTTGATAGTGCTGCTGTAAACATTGGGGTGCGTGTGTCCCTTCGAAACAGCACACCTGTATCCCTTGAATAAATACCTAGTAGTCAGAAGGTGAATTTTTAACAGTCTTTGACCTTAATCTCAAGCTTTTGAATCTTTCTCTGTTTATTTTGTCCAGGGTGATTTATAAAGAATTCCTTGTAATTGTCAACACAAGAGTTATTTGGGAACATCACAACAACTTTGGTGTGTGATTATTTTGCTCTAAAGATGTCTCCTACAATGGGTAATTGAGATGCCTGTTGTGGTCACAAGCAGCTGGGTCTTATTTCCTGTCAAAAAAATATTTGCTGCCACTTGGAAGTGAAAGGGTGCCTTCTACAACCCATTCACATTGCAGACACATGTCTGATGGCCACAGTGCCTTGGAGCTCATCACTGTGCACAGGGGTTAAGATCACATAAATTGCAGCTTCGGGCTTCTGTTTGAAGATGGAAGTATTGCATTTTTTAAAAATTTATTTTAACATTTATTTATTTTTGAGAGACAGAGACAGAACATGAGCTGGGGAGGGGCAGAGAGAAAGGGAGGCACAGAACCTGAAGCAGATTCCAGGCTCCGAGCTGTCAGCACAAAGCCCAACACGGAGCTCGAACCCACGAACCGCGAGATCATGATCTGAACCGAAGTCGGACACTTAACCGACTGAACCACTGAGGCGCCCAGAAGTATTGCATTTTTAGTATTTTGCAATCCAGGGAGTCTTCCCCCACTTCTGCCATTCTGACCTCAGGTGAGAGTAAGCCAGTTGGCCCGGGGTGGGGGGTGGGGGGGTGGGTCTAGGACCCATTTTCACAGTCACTGACTCACAAAGGCCACCAGTGCAGTTCTACATTGTGTGTGACACATCAAGATTCCCCTGAAGATACAGAAAAGACTCTGTTACAAGCCCTCTGTGCAATTTGGTTAGTCCTATGTGTGGATTACTCTAAACCAGTTTGTTTTGTTTTGTTTTTAAGAAAAAGAGAAGATGGAATTCCAGATGTTTATGTACTGAATTTAAGTCATTTTTATTTTTGTTTTTAATTTCTGGTAACTTCATTTCTAAAAATAGAACTGTCAGGGGCGCCTCACTGGCTCACTCCTGTGAGGGGCGCCTGGCAACTCTTAATCTCGGGGTCATGAGTTCTAGCCCCATGTTGGGGGCAGAGTTTATTTTAAAAAAATAAAAATAAAAATACCCATGTGAATGTACAATTCAGATTGACAAAAAATAACAAAATAACTTTTTTATTTTATTTTTTTGCATTTATTTATTTTTGATAGAGACAGAACACAAGTAGGGGAGGGGCAGAGAGAGGAGACACAGAATCCAAAGCGGGCTCCAGACTCTGAGCTGTCAGCACAGAGCCTGATGCGGGGCTCGAACTCACAAAGTACGAGATCATGACCTGAGCCAAAGTTAGAAGCTTAACCAACTGAGCCATCCAGGAGCCCCTAACAACATAACTTTTAAAACTTAATTGTGATTTGTCTTAACAGAGATGTCTTTTCATGTGACTTTCTAATTTCTTTTGAATTAGTGCACAGTTTGGATTTTAACCAGCATAAAATTATACTGTTGTGACCACTGTTTATAGATAGGAGCTTTTCTTTTAGGAGAGACTAAAAAAATCTAGTGATTTTACTCTCATGGCTTTTGTTTTTGCTTTGGTTTTGTGTAGTTATAACAAATCAATTCTCAACGTCCTCTTTAATTGTGTTGTGTTATTTTCGTTAAAATCAGCCACCTACATTCGTAAGTAGAGCGCAGGGTAACGTTTGTAGGAAGTGCGCTAGTCCGTGTCCATTGGTTTGGAAAAATCACCACTTAAGGCTGAAAAAGCAAGTCATTGCACAGGACTTAGAATGAGTCTACTCGTGTTTCCAAAAACAAGACCTATTTATTTTTCTGCATACAAACAAGCCTAGAAATGCAGAGAGGACTAGCCAGAACAGCACACACCGGCTGTTTATGTATTACTTGTGTGTTTTAGGTAGAAATAAGTAAACGTTAACAGGTTTTTTCTGGTGAAAAGCTGATGTACTTGGACTCGTCTACAGACCTAGAGCCTGAATTGGTTTGTATGAACGTAAGGATTGTGTCCCTCCAGGTTTCGTCTCCTGATCACTTTACCGCTCACGACTTTTTATTTTCCTTCTTGAAACGTAGAAAATCACCAAGGAAATGGACGGCTTTCTCCAAAACCTGAGACGGAAGATCAAGATTGGAGTGGTGGGCGGGTCCGACTTTGTGAAAGTGCAGGAGCAGCTGGGAAGTGACGGTAATGTCGACATTGCTGATTGCATTCGGTAGAAGATTAACTTCTTAGGAGGCAGTTAGGGCCTGTCGCTGTTAAGTGTCACCGGCCCGAGGCCTCCTCCCCACATGATTCCTTGTTGGGGGGATCATTCTCTCTGCTTTCTCTTTCCTGTTTTTAATCCCATGAGTAAATTTCTGGAGTCGGTGGTGGACCTCTTGGTACTCAGACGCGTGGGGCGTTTCCCCAGAACTTCCAGTGTCTGTGTCATTGCCCAGAATGCTTATGTTGTCCGCGTCCACTCTCCCAGCTCTGCTCAGACCCTGTCTCCTGACTGTCCTTCTCACCTGGATGTTGAGGTGCCCTCTGGGTGTGGGGGCCGTCTGTTGCCCTAACACGGTGTTTCCCAGAGTTCCCTATTCATGAGTCACCCAGGCTGCTCCCCTTCTTTTGAACCAGACTCTCTAGCACAGGACCCCAGGAAGCCGGGCATACTTATTGGCCCCTTCACTGGAGACTATGAGGTCCGTGGGGCCTGGGAATCGTATTTCAGCTGCTCCCCCCGGATGGCCTCATGCACAGCCCCCCTAGCGCCACACTCCATGCTTGTTGGAAACTGGCTGCTTGTCTGTTTTTCTTGAAGACTAGGACTATGGATTATTCATCTTGCAGCCCGTGTCTCTAGGGTGCCTGGACTGTAAGAAATAGAGGATGGAGAGCTAGATGAATCGATCGTCTTTTGGACACTGTTGACATTTGGGCCAGGTCCTTCTCTCTTGTCGAGGGCTGTCCTGTGCATTGTAGGGTGTTCAGCAGCATCTGGGCCTCCACCCGCTTAATGCCGGTAGCCCCTCCACCCCCAGTGTGACAACCAGAAATGTCTCCAGACATTGCCAAATGTCGTCGAGGGGGCAAAATCACCCCCGGTTGAGAACGAGCATTTTGGCTGTAATATCTTACAGTCAGCATCTGTGTAAGCTATATTTACAGGCTCAGTCACTGTAAGTATAATCTGTGCGTTCTCTTTAAAACCCTGTTCTGCTTATACTTAATTTTTCCTGTAGATGCCTTACTTAGAAAGCCTGTAAACAATTTAACAGGGGCACATTAAGCCCCAGAAATCCTGTTACCTGGCCCTGATGGCCCTTTCTGCCTCTGGCCAGATTTTAAACCACAGGCTCGAAGAGGTTTTGTGTCAGGGTTGGGCCCTGTCTGTATATTTCAAAGACTGTAAGTCAAAGCAACAGAATCAAAACATCCACAAGCTGGAGAAAGTTGACGGTCCAGCCGTATCAGAATCACTGGGGAACTTGGTAAAATACAGATGTGAGGGCCCCACCCAACTCATGGTACGCAGGAATCCGCACTTTAACAAGCACCTGAAGTTTGAGAGCCCATTTAGATTTGCATGAGTGGTCTCCAAATCTGACTGCTTGTAAGAATCACCCAAAGACCTTTTTTTAAAAAACAATCTGATTTTAGCCTCGCCCCTGCATATTCGTGATCAGAAAGCCCGAGAACGGGGGCACCTGGGTGGCTCAGTCAGTTGAGTGCCCAACTCTTGATTTCAGCTCAGCTCATCCTCTCACGGGATCTTCATAGGATCAAGCTCCGCTGTCAGCATAGAGCCTGCTTGGGACTGATTCTCTTTCTCCCTCTCTCTCTGCCTAGCGCGTGCATGTACTCTCTCTCTCTTTCTTTCTCTCTCTTTCTCAAATAAACTGTCAATAAATAAATGTGAGCAGATCCTGGGAATCTGCGCATTTCCATTGCCACCCCAGTGATGCAGATCCACAGTGAGGCTTGAGGGCTGTCACGGACGCCCATCTTCCCGTGTACATAAGAGGGGGCTGAAGGCAGAGATGTGAGAGGGCCCACCACGTGTGCAGTCTCTAGCCTGGCCACTGTCTTTTGCGTTTGTAATTGAGAGTCTTCTAAAAAAAAAAAAAAAACTTGAGGAGCTCTTTCCCCACTCGCCCAATCTGTGACGACGAGGTATTCTTTTACAGTCCTTACTAGAGTTCAGCAATCTTATTGGTGATGCGTGTTAATCAAGAAATAGAGGAGTGCCTGGCTGGCTCAGTCAGTTGGGCGTGCGACTCGATCTCAGCTCAGGTCTTGATCTCAGGGTTGTGAGTTCAAGTCTCATGTTGGGCTCCACGCTGGCCATGAACCCTACTTTAAGTAAAAAAAAAAAAAAAAAAAAGTGGGAGTGGCTCAGTCAGTTGAGCATCCGACTCTTAGCTTCAGCTCAGGTCATGATCTCACTGTTGGTGAGTTTGAGCCCATCTTCGGGCTCTGTACTGACAGCATGGAGCCTGCTTGGGATTCTCTCTCTGCCCCTCCCCTGCGCATTCGAGTGCTCTCTCTCAATAAATAAACATTAAAAAAAAAAAAAAGGGAAATAGAAACAGCCTTCGGTTCATCACGTGCTGTTTTCTTTTGTTTCGGTTGCAGTGGTTGAAAAATATGATTATGTGTTTCCAGAAAATGGCCTGGTAGCATACAAAGATGGGAAACTCTTGTGTAAACAGGTACGTTCTTGAATATGCAAACAACTACATGCTACTGTTAAAATGTTTTCTAAAAGGATATTTGATGTTGAGTGCTTCTGGGGAGATGTACCTGGGAGGTGAGGCACAGGGAAGGAATGAATCTCCACCCCGTGTTTTTTGTATCTTGCATGTTGAACCATGCGACTCGCATATTCCAAACGGTTAACTGAATTTTCGTAATTGTTTTTTTAAGGATAGCTAATCGAATATTTTCATTAGTGATAGCACAGAGTAAGGCAGGCTCCCTTGCTACAAGCATTTTTGGAGGCACCGTGTAGCTCTTTGTAATAAGATCGTCTGTTCAGACATAAGAGAAGGCCAGAGTGGAACAACAGTGTTCTCTGTCAGCGTCTGTAGGTATTTTAATTGGATAAAAGCAGCAGTAGTGTACTCTTTGGGCCTTCCATGAAGCATTTGAAAGGTAATGAGTACAAAAATCTTGAGTAATGAGACAGAACATGCTTTAATTAAAGCCCCTCAGGGTTTGCTTATACGGGAAAGAAGGAAAAAGGCAGCGTGGGTGTGTCACCCCGGCCGCCACACCAGCCTCGTGACCCTCAAGCGGTAGTGGCTGAAGACCCGGGTTTGCGAGAAAGTAATTTTGAAAATGGCCTGTCTCTGAATCAAGTAACCCGTATTTCCTTTGTCTAGAACATTCAGGGTCACCTGGGGGAGGCCCTGATCCAAGATTTAATCAACTACTGCCTGAGCTACATCGCGAAAATTAAGCTCCCGCGAAAGAGGTGGGTTTGCTCTCAGCAGACAGGCTGAGCTAGAGGCTGAACTAGTGTCCTTTGGGGGCATGGTGCTGAGTCAGTCCCCGGCCCTGTGCTTAGGAGGGAACTGCTGGAGACCTTCCAGCGGAAGTGAGGACAGAAACGATGGCATCTGCACCTGGTGGAAATCTGACACCAGGTGCTTTCCGAGGCTGCGGGGAAGGCCTGTGAAACAGCTCCCAGACGCGCGAGTCACCTGGGGGCCCAGCCAGACCCCGCACGTGGCCGTGTTTGCTGGGTCCACGGTGTGAAATAAAATCTGAATCAGTTGCTGTCATTTGGACACCCGAGCTCACATGCTAAAGTGCCTGCACTTCCGGCTCCTGTGGTGTCTGGGGCCCGCTCCTGCGCGGCGGGAGCCGGCTCAGCCACACTCCCCCCACCCGCACCCTCAGTCTTTCCCACACCCCTTCCCTCCTTGTTCTGACCTCAGCAAGCATCTGATTTGGGGACTTACCTCTCACCCTGGATACTGTGCTCACCTCCATTCCCATTTTTAAATAATACCAACAGTAATGTTACATGCCCGCAGTTAAAACACTGGCAGAAAATGAACCCATAGGCTAACAGTGGCTGTTTCTTGGTGATGTAATGGGTGTTTTCTTAGAAATACGTTCATTTTCTTTTCAGTTTTCTGCCCTTAATACGTAACACCTTGATGATGAGGGGGAGAAACGTTTTTTAAACGGCAGCTGAATTTCAGGGCATGTGCTTTGGGAACTGCTCAAAACCACCAGAATCCATGAAGCCAGTGCCCCTGCCCAGCACCTCCACTCGGGGCAAGGGCCTTCCCTTTTCACATCTCCCAGAAGGGGCTACGGACGAGACAGGCTGGGCCCAGGGTAGTCCTGGCCACAGCTGAGTAATGGCACATGGGACTTCGTTTTCCTGTTCTGTATGCTTTTATGTATCATGGCAATTCTCCATAGTAGAAAGTGGAAATATAACGTATCCCAGGTCAACTCAGGCTTTCCTTTGGGTTAAGCATTAAGAGAGGCTTAAAAAAGAGGAAAGGATAAGGCATAATCCTGTCCTCAGAGGGGTTGTCATCCCAGTGAGGGAGACCCACGTGCACAGCTGTCATTCCACTGACGCAGGAGGTGCCCCCTCGATTGGGGAGCAGGCCTGAGACCACGTTGATCAGCATTTGCCCACCCCTCCCATCAGCGCTGCTGTATGCCCCATGTGGGTCACGTGGGTGCAGTAAGACTGTACAGGAGTCCAGATCTTCGGGGAGGAATCGAACACCAGAAAATGTGCCGTAATCCTGCCTTTTGAGGACAGAAGCCTTTCTCAAATGCATCAGCCTCCCTTCCGTGGGAATGAGAGGGATACTGTGTCCTTGAGTTGGGGACAACTCATTGAGCTCTTTGACGTTTAGGACCCACAGCTCTAGGGTCACCCCTGGGAACGATTACCAGGGTACACGTAGCAGATACAGGCACAAGTCTGGTCTGTACCAGCTCCAGGATGTATGGCGGGGGAGGGGCGGGGGGGCTGCTGGAGGAAGCATCTTAGATGCATGTGTGTGGTTATGTCATTTGCCTCCTGTGCAGTTTGAGCACAGCCAGGGAAGGGATGCAGTGATGAGATTTTGCCACATTGACTTTATGCGATGAGTATTCATTGCTTCCCAGCTTGCAAAACCTGGCCATCTGATTTTCTCGGGACCCCTTAGAGGTACCCACAAGGACTGCCTCAGCCCCTTTGTGAGGCTCTGAGAGGCACCCTGAGTCACATAGGGTCTCAGGAGGCAGCGCTGGCCTTGAAACAGCCCTCTGCTCAACACTGGGCATGTGTCCCCGAGATTTACAGGTGGCTGGTTTCTCAAGATCAGGGCTGTGCACAGAAAATGGAAAGGGTCCGGGGAAAAGGTGTCAGAGGTTCACAGGCGTCAGTGTTTAGAACTGGAAGTCATTTCAGAGTGCACAGTTTGTCACAGAACACTTAAATTCCATCCTAAGAATATAAAAGCTCATGGGTATTTGATTTTCTAAGAAACTATCTTGAGATGGAAATTGGAAACATGGTGGGGGGAAAATGGGGTTTTTTAAACATCTTTATTCAAAGTAACTAAAGTTACTAAACAATCATTTAATAGCAGTTGGCCACGGGTGACCCGTGTTTCCTTAGCGATCACTGAGGCTCACTGGGCAGTTCTCAGAGCCTTTTCCCATAGGTTTGCTTGGTCAGATCAGTGGGTTCAACGGGTCGGTAGCAAAGGTATCTGATACATGAATTTCCAGACTCCTTGGGGGACTTGAGAGATGGTAATCATTTTCATAGCTCTTTATTAACGGTGAAATTCACTGTCCAACAGAAATCACATGAGTCACGTGCAATTTTAAGTTTTCTGTAGCCACTTTAAAAAAAAAACAAAGGAACAAGTGAAATTAATTTTAATCATGTTTTACTTAACTCAGTATATCTAGAACATAGTCATTTTAACATATACTCAGGATAAAATATTTCCAACGATGGTGACATTCTCCATCTTTGAAATCTAATCTCAGCTGGGATTGGCCACACCTCAGGGCTTGGTGGCCCTGCCATGTGGCTAAGCACAGCCTGTGAAATGTTGATCACACCAGCCTCTGCCTTCTGGAATTCCTCACCCGTTCTTCCATCTATAACATTGCCCAAGTATAACGTATGTCTGGCTCTGTCTTCTCTAGAGGCACTTTCATTGAGTTCCGAAATGGGATGTTAAACGTGTCCCCCATTGGAAGAAGCTGCAGCCAAGAAGAACGCATGGAGTTTCACGAACTCGATAAGGTGAGTCCCCCTGACCCCGCCTGGACTGATGTGCAGCCACGTGGCCAGCGGCTAAAGGGTGCCTTCTAAACTGCACTACGATAATCGGTATCTCCGTTTTTCTCAGAAAGAAAACATAAGACAGAAGTTCGTAGCAGATCTGCGGAAGGAGTTTGCAGGAAAAGGCATCACGTTCTCTATAGGTATCATGCATGCGGACGGGCTTCAGGAGCGGGTAATGTTTCCTGTGGGATTGCCGTGGGCCAGCGTGCTCTTAAAATAAGACTGTGCCCAGTTTGAAGGCAGGTGGGAGGATTTCGGGAGCGGTCCTTCGACAAGGAGAAAACGGCTCCTGTGTGATCAGCCCTCACGGCGGCTTGCCCAGGCTGCTGGGTTTGATTATGAATTCTCACCTTGCCGGACCCTCCCCTTGGCCCGAAATAGAGCGAGGCTGGGTAGATTCTAGAATATAGTAATATTTGAGTATCAGGGAACCTTGGCAATCAGTAGGGTTGGTTTTACAAATCAAGAAACCCAGGACCTGGAAGGAAACGGGACTTGTCTGAGCTCACACAGGTTTTATCTACACGGGCAAACTGGCGTGCGAGCGTTTCTGGTGTCTGATAGAGTTCTGCCTGTGGCGCTGGTGTCTTGGCCTTGGGTTTTGGTAGGATGCGCCCGTCAGAGGCTCTAAGGAAACGATTTGCTGGCACTCGTGAGTCATTACTTAAAGCCCCCTCATTTTACCACCTCTTGTAGGGGTACAGCTTTTGGAAAACTGGAAGTGCGAAGGGATTATGTCTGATAGATGAAGGGGTAGGTTTTTTAAATATCCTTGAGGTGTGAGCTGTTCGTCTCCCTGACGAAGGTCTGACGGGGCTTTCATTGCCCTCAACACTGCCTGCAATCCCCGTCCACGTGCTTTTCCTTTCTCCTGCAAGATGATCTACACGCCGTCTGCTTCTGGGCACTGTCCACCGAGAGCGAGCGCCTGTTAAAACCTGTTTAAAAGCTCGAGTTAAAAGCTGAATTAAGCTGTTACCGGTTCTTTCGCCAGCTTGCTTCACTCAGACCCACACGCTTGGTGAAGCACTTGAACACAGATGCGTGCCTTGTTCTGAGCTGGCAGTTTGTCTCGCTTGTAGATTTTAGGTGAAAGCATGTTGGGAAAACAACATGTCGCATGATCTAGAACCTGTCCCTAAGTAGCAAACAAGGGTAGTAAAAATCAACCTTGGCCGTCCAGTTGCTGCTGAGTAAACAACACGTTCTTTTCAGGGCCGGGCCCTTAGCCTCCTTTCTACCTTTAGCTTTTGTGTTTCTGGCCCTACAGGAGGCCAGATCAGCATTGACGTCTTTCCTGATGGATGGGACAAGAGGTACTGCCTGGGACATGTGGAAAAAGACGGCTATAAGACCATCTATTTCTTCGGAGACAAAACCATGCCGGTAAGTACCGAAGTGTTTTTTGGAGTTCGACTGTCCGGTTTGGGCTGCAAAAGGGGACATGCACAAACAGGCTTCTTTCTCTCCTCCGCCTTCCACGCTGATCCAGCTCACACTCGGTGACGACTTCTGTCCTACGTGAGGGGTGTGATTAACCGCCCTCCCCTTTGTGCTCGGACACGGGACGCCTCAATGGAGGCAGAAATTGAGTGGTTTTGAGTTCAGTACTGCTCGTTTCACATGCCTTCCAGAACACCTGCCCCAGAGCCACTGTCCAATCCTTTGTGCATTTCAAAGCCCTGGGCTTTGTCATTTTTCCACTGCATTTTCCTGCCAGGGACATGCGTTATGAGTTGGGGGCAGGAATCCTAAATGGTAGGAAGACAGGGACTCTCATGCGTCTGAAATTCAAGAAATAGCGCCAGGGATGGTTTAGAGCTGGGCATCACAGAGGTTTTGGGGAGCCACCCGGGGCTATGGGAAATCCCGGGTCCGGACTGAATCTAAATCAGGACCGAGAGCAGTCAAAGGCCACCACCAGCAGGAGCAGCACGGAGGAGGGTTTCCCCAGAGCCACAGTGGCGGCAGGACAGGTGGGCCTCGAGGAGGTCAGAGAGGTGTAGAGGCCCCAAGAGAAGGCTCAGCACCGGCCGTTCACTCCCCAGCCCCAGGCCCCTCTATGGACACCTCCCTTTCAACCCCTGTCCTGCTCTGTGCCCGTCTGCGTCCCTGTGCCGCCCGGTTATGGGAGTCCCCTTGCCTGATACCAGAGGTCCTGTTTCGGGCTCTGTGGCCATCCTGCACCCAGCCAGTGCCTCACAGATGCTGCATATGTGGAGGTTTTATCCCTGTGGTCCCAGGTCCAGAACACTCACTGCTCTGCTGAGGTTTTTCTGGGATGGACCTCCTGCCTTTTCAGCAAGACCCCCACATACAGTTTTCCAGTGTGCTTCTGAGCAGCACGGTCTCGCGTCCATCTTTCTAAATGATAAAAGTGGGACTCAGAGTGTCACACAGCTAACGACCAAGCCAGTGGCACCAGAACAAACCTCCTGCTGTTTAGGCCTGTGGGCTTTCCGGTCCAACGAGCTGCCCCTCCGTCAGGGTGCAGGTTGTGCAAGACGCTGTCCTGGTCCCAAACCACATGGCGCTGCTTGTCGGCAGCTGTGCCCTCTAGCCCGGTTCTTAGGGACAGAGAGGCGTGGCTCATGACTTCTTTTGGTGACGTGCTTTGGACGTAAGCTTTGGAAAAAAGTCTCTGACTTCGACGTGTTCGGAAAAAGTAGGCTCGCGAAACTGCACGTAGGATCTGAGGGGGGGCCGGGGGCCTCTGCAGCTGTGCAGCTCGGTGCCACTCCGTGCACCCCAGGAAGAGACCCGTTCGGACAGGTTCTCATTAGCAGTGATGCTTGTGCTGTGGGAGTGGCCATCCGAGGCATCGGGACTTTGCTGAATGGAACCCAGGTCTTGAGATAACCGGGAGCGTGCTTTCTTCGGGGAACCCTTCATTTTCTGTTCCGTTGAGCTGCTGTGCTACCACACCTCAGTTGTGCTTGCTTGGTTTTTAATCTCATCTACTTTTTAAAGGTGGATACTATTTACAGAGGTATTTTCCCCCCCTCGATTCTTTTTTACATTTACACCCAAGTTATCATAGAGTTCAAAAGTGATTTCAGGAGTAGATTCCTTAGTGCCCTTTACCCATTTAGCCCATCCCCCCTCCCACAGCCCCTCCAGCAACTGTTTGTTCTCTTTATTTAAGAGGCTCTTATGTTTTGTCCCCTTCCCTGTTACATGATTTTTGCTTCCTTCCTTTTATGCTCATCTCTTTTGTATCTTAAATTCTTCATATGAGTGAAGTCATATATTTGTCTGTCTCTGACTAATTTCGCTTAGCATAATACCCCCCCCCCGTTCCATCCACATAGTGGCAAATGGCAAGATTTCATTCTTTTTGATTGCCGAGTAATACTCCCATTTTATACACACACACACACACACACACACACCCCACATCTTCTTTATCCATTCATCCATCGATGGACATTCGGGCTCTTCCCATATTTTGGCTATTGTTGAAAGTGCTGCTATAAACATGGGGGTGCACGTGCCCCTTTGAAACAGCACACCTGTATCCCTTGGATAAATACCTAGTAGCACACTTGCTGGGTCATAGGGTAGTTCTGTTTTTAATGTTTTCAGGAACCTCCATGCTGTTTTCCAGAGCGGCTGCACCAGCTTGCATTCCCACCAACAATGCAAAAGAGATCCTCTTTCTCCGCATCCTCGCCAACATCTGTTGTTGCCTGAGTTGTTAATGTGAGCCATTCTGACAGGTGTAAGGTGATCTCATTGTGGTTTTTGATTTGTATTTCCCGGGTGATGAGTGATGTGGAGTATTTTTTCATGTGTCAGTTGGCCATCTGGATGTCTTCTTTGGAGAAATGTCTATTCACGTCTTTTGCCCATTTCTTCACTGGATTATTTGTTTTTTGGGTGTTGACTTTGATAACTTCCCTATAGATTTTGGATACCAACCCTTTATCTGATATGTCATTTGCAAAATATCTTCCCCCATTCCGTTGGTTGCCTTTTAGTTTTGCCGATTGTTTCCTTTGCTGTGCAGAAGCTTTTTATTTTGATGAAGTTCCAACAGTTCATTTTTGCTTTTGTTTCCCTTGCCTCTGGAGATGTGTTGGGTAAGAAGTTGCTGCGGCCAAGGTCAAAGAGGTTGTTGCCTGCTTTCTCCTCAAGGATTTTGATGACTTCCTGTCTTACATTTAGGTCTTTCATCCATTTTGAGTTTATTTTTGTGTCTGGTGTAAGAAAGTGGTCCAGGTTCATTCTTCTGCATGTTGCTGTCCAGTTTTCCCAGCACCACTTGCTGAAGAGACTGTCTTTATTCTGTTGGATATTCTTCCCAGCTTTGCCAAAGATTAGTTGGCCATACGTTTGTGGGTCCATTTCTGGGTTCTCTATTCTGTTCCATTGATCTGAGCATCTGTTTTTGTGCCCTCACTTGTTAATTAATATACCGTTATCGTAGAGCATTAGAAAAAGTGTGAGGGAACACCTGGGAAGCTCAGTGGGTTGAGTCTGACCCTTGATTTAGGCTCGGGATGTGATCTCACAGTTTGTGGGATCAAGCCCCTCATAGGGCTTCTCGCTGACAGCAAGGAACCTGTTTGGGATTCTCTTTCTCCCTCTCTGTGCCCCTCCCCTCCTTGTGCACGTGCTGTTTCTCTCTCCCAAAATAAATGAATAAACTAGAAAAAGAAGAAAGAAAAGGAAGAGACAGAGGAAGGAAGGAAGAAGGAAAGGTAGGTAGGTAGGTAGATAGATAGGGTGGGTGCCTGGGTGGCTCAGTCCATTAACTGTCTGACTTCGGCACAGGTCATGAACTCGCGGTTTGTCTATTTGAACCCTGTGTTGGGCTCTGTGCTGACAGCTCAGAGGCTGGAACCTGCTTCAGATTCTGTGTCTCCCTCTCTCTTTCTCCCCTCCCACACTCACGTTCTCTCTCTCTCTCAAAAGTGAATGAACATTAAAAAAATAATAATAATTAGGGGTGTTTGGGTGGCTCAGTTGAGCTTCCAACTTTGGCTCAGGTCGCAGTCTGTGAGCTCGAGCCCCATGTCAGGCTCTGTGCTGACAGCTCAGAGCCTGCTTTGATTCTGTATCTCTCTCTCAAAAATAAAAAATAAAAAACATTTAAAAAAAAAAGTTTTTTTAAAATGAAGAAAAAGTCTGAGGAAAGAAGAAAATCTAAGTCACCTGTGACCACAGCTGACCCATCTTTCCTCTTTGCAAGAACATGATCCCACAGCTGGAGTCTGCATGCTCATGGTTCAATTTTCTGCTTTTGTTCTCGGTGCATATTTTATTTCCCCGCGTCCATGAATGTTCCTTGAAGTGGAGTTTTCAGGGGCTGTGTGACCTTCTACCAGGGAGACATAGTTCATTTGCCCTTTCCTCAGCACACACACTGGGGCCGTGGGGGCCGACGTAGCCAACGCCGTGGGGACGTTCTTGCTCCATTGTCTGCCCTCTGACGCAGTCAGTGATTCCCTGGATTTGGGCATTAGCAGTTCGGCCATCTAAACCTTTCAACACAGCACATCAGCTCTTGGAACTTTAGGCACAGAACAATCCAAATACTAGCTCTCAATTTCTTCTCCTATTCTGTGTCTCGTGACAGACATTTGGAAAGCTGCTTTCTTTCTCTGCATCCAGGCAAGTGTTTTTGCTGGCTTCTAGGGAAACGGCTTTTCACGGACAGCTCTGGGGTCAGGTGCTATTCACCAGCCAAGCCCCACAGGCTCAGAGGCCTGCCTAGCAGCCACCGCCATCTGATGGGATCTGGTGTCACACGAAGCCCCCCTCGCCACCTGCCCTGCTTGGAGCAACCCCAGAGAGCAGGGGAGGAAATGCGACGTCGGCCTTTGCTTGTCCAAATCTTGACAGTCCTGGGGAGCCCTCCCTCCTGCCCATCAGCCCCAAAAACCAGGGTCTGTTAAAACTCAGCTGCGAGTGCAGCCTGGTGTGCCATGGTCTGCTGCAGGGAATGGGATGGCCGGGGCCCAGAGAGACCTACCCCACAGCCCTCTGTGAGGCTTCCTCAGGGGGCTGTGCTGCTGAGCCCCGCCCAGCCTTCCCGAACTCCCAGGGAGACAGCTCTTGCTGGCTTATCACTTCCTGGCTTCGGGACAGCTGGAGCACGAAAAACTTGACGACTTTATAGCTGGGCAGATCCATGCAGGTGATGGAGTCGTCTGTCGGCTCCTGTACGTGGGAAGGGCAGACACACAGCGGCAGGATGGGGAAGAAGCCTGCCCACCTGCAGGAGGGGACTGACCACAAGTACACGGTGGTCCGTCCACACAGCAGAACGCCCTACAGCTGTGGAAATAGCGGATGTAGACCCATCGCTGGGATTTTTTCTCAACTGAGCCCAGTAAAGTGTAAAACAGTGCAAGTAACCTGACAGTTTTGTCTCAAGGGGGTAATAATGTCTCCACACTTGCTTGTGAGTATATAAAGGGAATGTCAAAAGACACCCAAAAACGCAGATTACAGACCTCCTGAGGGGTGGGAACAGGGATGAGAGAGATCTTACCACTGTGAGAGTGAGCTGGTTTTAAATTTTGAACTACGTGAATGGGCTGTTGAAAAATAAAGCTTTAAAACACCAAACTGAGAAAAGGAAAAAAACAAATCTTTACTTTCTAAAGCACTTTCTCAGTGTCAGACGCTGAGCCGGGCACTTGGATGTTATCTCCTCCAGTCCCTGGGCAGTCTGGCAGGGACGGGCACAGGGTCAGCAGCCTAGTGGCTTCCAAAAGCCTCTCGTCACCCTCCCACATTGCCTCCAAAATGCTATTAAAACGTGCAACACTCCATTTTCCACAGACGTTAAAAAGGAAAATGTGCCTCTAAGCTTAAAAGAAGCCCCAGCAGTGCAGTGGGACGAGGCAGCGGGGCTTTGAAACCCAAAAGGCCCAAATTTGGCCCCTGCTGCCCGCACAGTGACCACACACGTCTCTGGGTGTCCATGAGCCACCGTGCCCATCAGCCCCATGGGATGCGGTTCCTCTGACGCAGTGAGAGGAAAGGGAGGTCCTCGAGGGGAGGGTGGCTACCCCAGGGCCGGCACAGGACAGGTAGCCCGACTGTGTCTCTCCCAGCAGGGGAGGCAGCCAACCAAGCGCTCACCTGGCATGAGGTTGCTCAAAGAGATGGGGGCCTGCAGGGTGGGCGACGCCTGTGAACCAGCGAACCTCGAGTTCCCGGTCCGGCTTCAGACGGGATTGCCAATGACAGTGGACTTTGGCCGTGGCCTGGGCGTCCTCACCATGCCGGGCATCTCGGCATGTTTTCAGCGTTTCAGTGTGAGATCTGAGACCCAGGTCTCAGGCAGGCGTGGGTTAGCATGGGGAGGGGAGTCCCTCGCGCCCAGAGGGGCCCCAGGAAAACCGCTGCTCCCTGAAGTCTGATGAAGGAAGGGGGACCGGGTTATGGGTTCTCTACACAGATACAGAGGTGGCACCAGCTTTCCTATGGGAAGACAGGAAGCAGGACATTGGGCAGGGGCACCACAACTGCAAGCATTTGTTGGGGTCCCTGCTCACCTGCCTGCCTTCTGGACACCAGAATCTGTGGTCCTGTTGCCCCTGGGGACACAGCCCCTGGTTGGATGAGCCCTGAAGGAGCAGCAGCCCCTGCACTGGCTCTTCTGTTGAGGGGGACAAGGTTCCAGGCCCCTCAAGTGTGTCCCCCGATACAGTCACTGATGTCTGCAAAGGCCGAGTCTCCCGCATGCCCTTTTGTGCCCAGCCCTGTCACACAAGTCTCAGCCCCATTTTGTGGGTGAGGGGGTGGACCCGAAGACCCTGAGGGTCACCCTGGGGGCATGGGCAGGACAGCGAGCCCACTTTCCCCTACACCCCAGGCTGTGGTTAGTCACCAGATTCTACCCCGCCGGATCACAACCTGGAAGTACATGGGAATCTCCTGTTTTCAAAACATCGTGACCACGGGGCCAGGCTTTTTTTTTTTCCTCCTTTTAAGCATAACTGTTAACTCTTGTAGGAAACATGAGTACAGTTATCTAAGGGCACATGTTTTTTCAAATAGATCTGACCGCTGTGACTGTTTCTATCCCCTCTAATCATTACCCCATGAGAAAGCAGCCTCATAGCGGTCAGGTAGCATGCACTCGCATCCGTCTGGCTTCCCGTGCTGTGGCCCAGTGGCCCTGGAGGTATTGATGAAGCTCCCGCAGCAACGGTCACCCCAGCCAGGGAGCGCTGCTGCCCCAGGTCTCTTAGAGCAGAGCCTTTGTCGCGCTGGCCTCTGTACCCATGGGACCTAGAAATCTGATCCGTGCTTGTTAAACTGATGTGCAGCAGGGTCTGGTCTGTCGCCACCACCGATGGGCCTTCACAGCAGAGACCCCGGGGAGGTCCAGCTGGCCCTGCCCCGCTTCCTACAGAGTTGGGCCCACCGCCTTGGACGTTCTTGATCCGTTCCCTTCTTCAGCTGCAACGTCAGGATAATCGGGGTTCACCATGACGGTCCACGGCGTGTGCAGAAATGGGGCTGGGTGGCTTGGAGACCAGACTTGGACGGAACGGGGCAGGCACTGCCTTCTGCTTTTCTGTATCATCCTCCAACCTTGGCCCTGGAGGGATTTAAGTACTAATGGGCTGTTTGCACTCAGCTGTGGCCTCTCTTTCGGGCTGTCAGGTGACACTGTCTTTTCATCCCTTCCTGCTTTGTTCCTTTGTCTTCTTTCAGAAACTGGTCTGGTCCTGGAGCCCCGGGAGAGGCTGGGCCTCCTCAGCAGGAAGGCCTGTAGTGCCAGTACGGATCCCCGCTTGGGGTTTCCACTCCTCTGGAGCCTGTTTCGATTTAAGTTTTTCTGTTTACTTTGAGAAGAACGTGTCCATGGGGGAGGAGCAGAGAGAGAATCCCAAGCGGCTCCACACTGTCACTGCAGAGCCAGACGTGGGGCTCGAACTCACGAATCATGAGATCGTGACCTGAGCTGAAGTTGGTCTCTAAACCCACTGAGCCACCCAGGGGCCCTGAGCCTGACCCTAGAAGAATTGTAGCAATTCTAGCACACTAGCTCAGTGTTCCACTTCTGCTTCTCCTGACCTCCCTCTGACGGGTTTGCAAGCTCTGTGCTGCCCCCAGGGAGGACCCCCCCACCCCCTCATACCTCGAGTCACAGAAGAGGCCGCCAGGTCCCCTGCAGGAGAGGCATTGAAGTCCGGAGCTTGGTGTTGGCACGTGGACGCTCCTGCCGGCTTCGCTGAGCCGAGGTGGCGGGGAGGGCCGGCGCGCTCCCGTGGTGTTGTGACTCTGGACCTGGTCCCATCGGGCTACTTACGCAGCAGCAGGGCCCGTCCTTCCACTCCACAGACGTCTCCCTCCCCCACCGGCAGGGCCCCTGGAGAGTCACCAAATTAGCCATCTGTCAAGTGCACGTACTGCCCCGCGTGGATGTGGTCTCTGAGGAGGGACCGACGTGGCAGCAGCAAACCCTCCGGGCTCCAGCGGCCGCTCCCCCAGGCAGTGGCGTCCGCCCGCGAACCCTGGCTGTGTGGCCTCCCGCCTGCTGTGCTTCCTCTTCTGCGCCCTCCTCTCCCATCCGTGCTCTGGCAGGAGAATCTGGAAGGTGACCCGATCGTGTCCCCAGGTTGCCGCTTTCCGGGTGGCTTCACAGAAAATCCCGAGTCCTCACCTCCACCCCCTGGGTGGGCCACAGGCCACGGAGCCGCCTTCCCAGACATGGCTCGTCCCCTCCCTTCCTTCAGGCTGGTGCTCACGGGGGCCTCCCTCGTCACCCAGGTTCCCTTCCCCTCTCTTCTCTGCCCTACGGGCTCCGTCTCCTGTCCCCTCCCAGCCCCAGCTGCGAAGGCGACGGGCGTAGGTGCTCCCCAGGCTTGTTGGGCTCAAGTGTGAACAGGGACTCCTCTCACGTGAGTGAGCGACAAGAGAGCAAGCGTGTCCCAGGTAGATAGTTGGTTTTTCTGGATGGCGCCCGAATCTGTACTGTGTCAGCTTCTTCACGCGGGTCTTTACCTACCGTGCTGGTCCTGAGGAGAACGGGACTGACTTTAATGCTAAGGATTCCACCAACCGGTCTCGCGTGGACTTGCTGGAGCAGCCCATGCTGCTGTGAGGTCAGCCATCTGAGCGATCCGGACCCCTTGACGGCACCCGGGTTGGCAAGGCGGGCGCAAGACCCCGGCAGGTCCCCCCGTCAGCACTGGGCAAGGACAGTCCCTAACGTGGCCCCAGGGCCTCCTCACGTGACGCTTCTGCCTGGCGCACTTTGGGCCCCGGCAGTAGCCCCTCCTGCAGCCTGGGGGAAACGAGCGCAGGGGTGACCTCGGTGTCCGTCAGTCCTTTAAAGGGAGGTCAGATTCTCCTGTACAGTCTTTATGAGAAAAAGCCCTTTTTTCTCTCCACTTGTTTTCATCAGATTATAAACTAAGTGATTTTCCTAGGTTTTGTAGACTGTCCAATGTCATGAGGAAAATGGAGGAACTTGCAGGAGAACAAAAGCAGGGGCTTTCCTGCAGCTCAGGGAGGGTGGGAGCGGCTGGACTACGGGGGGGGGGGGGGGCGCGGTGTAGTGGGGGAGGGGGCGACCCACAGCACGGGGCCCCCTAGCCTTGCCCTCAGCTCCTAGTGGCGCCCCAGGCGAAGCAACACGTGGACGCCTAGGGCCGCAGGAGCCCCAGGCAGCTGCTGACCTGGTGACCGCCCCCACTCCCCACCATTCCAGCAGACGGTGGGGGGGGGGGGGCGGGTGGCAGGGCCAGGCCCCACGGCACCCCCAGTCAGCAGTGCAGCCGGGATCTGCACCCGGGCCTGGCTCTCGCTCCAGCCACAGGCACCGTTGAAGTTTAAACGGATCGAAGTCACATGAACCGAGTTCCCCCGTCGCCCCGGCCACGTGCCGCCCAGTGCTCAGTTGTCACCTGTGGCTGCTGCAGGCTCGGAGACGGGCGTGTCCACGTGGTCCCAAGTTCTAAAGGCAGCACCGCTGTGGGCTGTGTGTCCTTGTGACCTGCGAGGACAGCTCAGGCACGGTCCGGGCAAAGGACGGCAGACGGCGTGCTGTCACCCGTGCTTGCTTTACAGAAAAATAAGCCTCACATCTGCCCCGGAGCATCGCGATTCCTTTCAAAGGCATAATTACACGTTCCAAGCTAGACTGGAGTTCAAGAGGAGGTGACGTGGGGCGCCTGGGTGGCGCAGTCGGTTAAGTGTCCGACTTCAGCCAGGTCACGGTCTCATGGTCCGTGAGTTCGAGCCCCGCGTCAGGCTCTGGGCTGATGGCTCAGAGCCTGGAGCCTGTTTCCGATTCTGTGTCTCCCTCTCTCTCTGTCCCTCCCCCGTTCATGCTCTGTCTCTCTCTGTCCCAAAAATCAATAAACGTTGAAAAAAAATTAAAAAAAAAAAAAAAAAAGAGGAGGTGACGAACCCCTTCTCAGCAGTGACGGTGCTCATGCTGTTCCTGTCCCGGGAACCAGGGACTGCCGTGAAGGAGGCCCGTCCCTTGTTTCTCCCGCAGCCCACGCCTGGCGGTGCCCACATCTGCCTTCCTGTCTTTGCAGGGCGGGAACGACCACGAGATCTTCACTGACCCGAGGACCATGGGCTACACGGTGACAGCGCCCGAGGACACCCGCAGGATCTGTGAAGAGCTGTTCTCCTAGCGCCCCTCCTCCGAGAGGGCAGGGGTCCTGCCAACAGGCCTCCCTCACATGCCAGGCTCCCCACACGGTCCGGCCTCGGGTACCCCCGGCCCTGGCGTTGCCGGAAGGAGCCAGACTTGTCACGAACGGCCTGAAGGAACACCTCCAACCAGATTTCGCCCCCAACCCCGAGACTCAGACCCTCCATCCATGCGATCATGGTACTTACGGTTTTCTGGGGACACTTCCCCATCATCCTAGGATGATACAAAGAACGAATGTGCCCGGCCCCTCCCTCTCGATGGTCTTGTGCAAAACGTACCAGGCGTTAATGTCTGGACCCCCGGTGTCAGTACCGCAAGGGGGATTTGGTGGTGGGAAAGGACAGGATGTTTACAGCCGTCCCACCCCGGGACTGAAGTTGAAAATCACCTCCCGGAAGTAAAGCTCCTGCCTGAGGGTCACCTGGGGGTGGAGGGGTGGCAGGGGAAGGGGGGGTGTTGAACCAAGGGCTCCATGGTGGCCGCTAAGTGACCGCTGACCCCAATGGCCTCATACCTCAGCTGGCCTGGGGCGCAGGGGAGCCCGGATTCACCACACTCGGGGGAGCCCATGGCTTCTCTGACTTTTCCAGTGCGAGGGGGACGGGAAGGGACAGGCGGTCCTGCCCCCACGTGCAGGCCCCGGGCTGGGCTGAGAGAGACCAGCCCCGGGCATCCTACTTCTCCCTGCTGTGCCCGGCAGGCTCCCCAGGGGCCTTACCTCGACTTTCTCAGGGATCACAGAAGAGCCTGGAGGGTTCCCGGAACGCGAGCGGCCTGCTTCTCTGCAGATCTCATGAACCTGCATGCCCGCTCCGGCCTCCCCCACACAGTGACCTGAGGGGTGGGAACAGCCCGGTGGTTGGGCCCTGACCCTCACCCCTGCTTTGGACTTCAAGTGGAAGGCAGCCCCAGGGCCCAGCGGAACAGGCCCTTCCAGGGAAACGGTTCACATGTCACCTTTTAGAACCTGGACGTGTCAGGACCCACAAACCCTCAGTCCACGGCACAGCCTCTGCACGGGGCCCGCAGACCTGACCGGGCGTCTGCACACACACACCACCACCTCCACCCCCACCCCCGCCAGGTGCTTTCATCTCCACCAAAGCGGCTTCCGTCCAAGCCTGCTGGGGACCCCCGAGGCCTGTCTCCGCACTGTCCGGTTGGGGGCAGTCTGCCCGCATGACCACACAGGGTGACGTGGCACAGTGGTTCCCAGGACACAGCTACCCTGTGGCACCTTTTGTTGAATTTTGCAAATGATATTGTAATGACCTTTCACAATGAAAAGAAGCAAAATTAAAGTGATTTTATTGTTTCCTATTTCTCATTCTGATGACTTTTTCTTCCTTTGTCACACGAATGGCGAAGTGAACGCTTAGCTGTGGTATCCTCTCGGATTCAGGAAAGAAAGCCCAGCCCGTGCAGATCCAAAAGCCACCGTTTGTGACACTCTGGTTCCCGGTGTTTCTGCAGGGGCAGGGCTTCGCGCATCCAGGCCTGCCGGCATGAGCTTTCCTGCCCAGGGGTAAGGACCCACGATTCCCTGGAAGGTCCCTTAACTTGCTACAGCAAAGAGAGACAATGGAGTCTCACTCAAACTTGTCCTAACCTTTTTAACTGGAGAGTCCTGCCGGGGTGCCCTGAGGCCAGCAGGCTGGGCCCTTCACCTCCCAGGCCTTCCCTCTGCACTGCCTCCTGCCCTCCCAATGCAACGGGGACACATAAGGCAGAACAACGTGTGCACGTCGCTGCCGGGACTCAATCCCTGGCTGTGCCGCAGACCAGCCGGGGGACTCAGGACCGGTTCACCCCAGCTCGTCTGCTCGTCTGTCAGGTGGGGTGCAGCCCTACCTCTGTGGGGGACTTAAAGTACCTGCAGCCGAGCTACTACTAACTGAACTAGCCCCCAGGAACCCTGCAGGGCAGGCACTGTTAGTCCCCCTCCCCCTCCCCCCGGGGCCGGGCAGGGTGGGGAGGGGGGTCCCTCAGCAGGCAGGACGGACACCATCACAACAAACCCACATCACAGCTGAGTGTTGAGCAGGAGGGAGGCAGAGGTTGGCCCTGGACTCAGCGGCCGCGAGGAGGGCACACCCGGGGCTACTGGAGGGAGAACCCCCAGGAAGGCCGTCCTCGCCTGGAGGGAGGCGCCAGCTCTCCATCCCGAGGGAGGGAACGCGGGTCTCGGGGTCCGCAGGACGCCCTGCGAGGTCTCTCCAGCCAGCGGGCGGGCGGCCCCTGGACGACAGAGCTGGGCCCATCTTGCAGATTCGGGCAAAGCGGCGGAGGCCCTGAATCACTTCCTCTCCAACCGCTGCTTCCTCCTGCTTAACCGCTCTTGTCCTTGGCCCGTCGGGCCACTTGCCCCCCCAGCCAGGCCCCGGGCTCCCTCCCACCACCGCTCAACCCTTCACTCGGAGCTGGACTGGGGGACCCTCTCCAGGCTCAGCACCCCCGTCCGATGTCGAGTGCGGCGCTGGGACACGTCTCCTTGTTGTGAATAAATGCCTACTTCAACTTCTCCCTACCCAGGTTCAAGGGGCTGACTGGACGTTTCCCCAGTACACTTTGAAAATCAGTACCACAGTAAAAACATCCACTTCTGCACTAATAAAAATGATCTACCCGCCCTTTGGAGACGCTGGCCGGCAAGACCGTCCCAGCCTGACCCAAAGTCCAACCCAGAACGGCCCAGCCTCCGCCCGTGGCCCTGCATCTCCCCGCTGCGCTCCCGGACAAGGAGACCACAGGCTTTCGCACCTCCTGCTTCCCGACTAACCTCTGTCCGCCGGCCCTGCCTCTCCCTGCTCCTGCTCACGCGGGAGACATCCAAATGCATCAACATTTAGCCACAGCTGACGCAGTCAGTGGCATTTTGCTCACGCAAAGCCACCCTCTGCTGCTAAGCCGCCCTACGCTGGAGAATGTGATGATTACAGAAAAGGGGATGATCCCACTCTCTTATTCAGCAGCCACAAAAGCCAGATGGTGGAGCAGGGGGGTCAGCCTCGTTTGGGAAGACGCCCTTACCTGCTGGCTTCAAGAAACCGGCCTCCACCCTCACGGACAACACCCAGCCTTGCACAGAACACACTTTATTGAGACAGAGGTGGCGGGCGGGAGGAGAGAGGGAAGGAATCCCGGACGCCACCCCAGCTCGTCACCGGCACCAGCACCAGGCTCCTCCCAGAGCTTCTTGTAAATGGAGACTCTGTGTCCGATCAAGAACGAGAACGCATCCGCCAAGAGCCCCGACCGCCAAGGCGAGGCCAAGACCAGGGACACCCCCGGGGGTGGGGTTTAGACGCAGGCTCTCGACCTCTAGGAGCCGGAAGGTTCTTGGCAGAAGTGGTTCAGGAAGTGTGGTGTCTCCAGGGGGCCTGCTGGAAACAGGCTGGAGGGCAAGGGCCACCCTGGACCCAGCAGAAGGCAGAGGCAGCAGACCGAGGACCCTTCGAGGGGCACGACAGGCCAGGAAATGGCAGATCCACCGCTGACCGCAGCGGGCTGTTCGCATGCACACAGCCAAAAGCTATTTGCCAATTTTCAGACAGCTCCCACCGGTCATGAGCAAAAGAGTTCTATCTTGCCAAGGAAGCCATTCCTACGCTTAAAGACAAATCCATCCACAGACCGAGGCACTCGGCCTCGCCTGTTCCACAACCCATTGGCCGCCCTCCCTCCTTTGCAACATTGCCGTCTGCTTCCAAGCCAGCTTTACAGGGTTCACTTCCCTGCAACTGACAAAACGGACCTGTGAGTACACAGAAGCCACACATTTCAAAACATTATCACCCACCCAGCTATTTCTATTTTTACATCACCCTTAGAGCCAAAGCAAGCCACCGCAAAGAAAATCCTCAGGACTTGTGTATGGAAAATATCTACAAGGGTTCGAAATGTCGGCAGCCAAGTGCAAACAGGGTTGGCCCTGGGTAAAAGCCTTGGTTATTAGAGAAGAAAACAAACAAACAAACAAACCCTCAGCTTTTCTTAACACCAGTTTTCAGGAAAACCCCACCACCAAAGGGGCATTTTCTCCTCCAAGTTTTGACTTTACCAGGCTGTTGAGAAGCGAGCCACCACGACCGACCGACTCTGTTCCGGAGGGTTCTGGACCGAGCTCTGATTTTAAACAAAGACCCGCCCTTCTCCCACCCCCACCCCGACCCACCCCCTAAACGACCACGGCTGTGAACTGTCTGCTAAATTGAGGGTAGGAGGAGAGAGGATTCAGCTGAGCACGGCATGGCCGAGGGGAGGGCTCAGGGCTCCTGGGGAAACTCTTTTCCCAGGCACCCAGTTGGGATTCTTCCCGCTGCAAAGGCACCAAAGACCCCCGCTCTCGTGCCGTGCCCCCCCCCCCCACGCCCGGTGAGGCCGGCTCCCCTAGAACAAACCAAACAGACCAAGAGAAAAGATCCCGCTTTGCTGAGGGCCAAACACAGACACAAGGAGGGTAGGCGCAGGTGGGAAACGCATAGGGCCTCCCGTCAGCCCCCGGGGCGGGCTGGATCTGGGGATTCTGAGCCTCCAGCCCAGGGGCACAAGGACTCTGTGGGCTGGGGAAGCGCCCACCTGACCCACCCCCGGGGCTGGGGTTGGACCATCCACTCAGCCACCAGCGGGCACCCCTCCTTTTTCCATGCTTTTAATGCTTTTCAGATGGTGAGAGGCTGTTGGAACGGTCCGAGGCTGTGCTGGTGGCCGAGAGCACGCCAGTGTCTGTCCCCATCGCCCCTTCCTCCGGAAGATGCTTGAAAGGGACCGTGCTCCCCGCTCTGAAGCCCCATCTCCAGCGGTAGACCGTCATCTGCAGTTTGGTTCTGCCTCCTCCTCCCCCACAGAGTCTCCTGCGAGCCCAGGAGAAGGGATGCTTCCGGCATCTCCTAGGAGCTGACGACGTGGCCGGACCAGGTCTCGTGCTTGGTGCCCGGGGCCAGATGGGTGATGACCACCTCCACGGCCTGCAGCTTCTCGTTCTTGGGGGGGGATGGAGCACATCTTATAGGTGACCTCGTCGCCTTCCACGGGGACATACTCCCCCTCCACGCTGTGGGGGCAGGGAGACAGCGTTCAGTGCCCAGCGCCCACAAAAGCCTCACTCAGCTCCGTGCCGCACCCAGGACCCCAGCCCGAGCTTTCGGAGCACCTGCCCCTCCTGCCCTGCCACCAGGGAGCCACCGTGTCTCTGCACGACCAGGTCCCCCCAGCCTCCCCACACGCTGAGGCCCAGACCGAGCTCTGCCTCTGCAGGAGCTCATACTGTCCATCGCATGGGTGTCACGGGCCTGTGGACACAAGATCAGGGAGAGCCGGTCTGGGCCAGAGAGAGAACAAGGCCGTCAGCGTCATGGTTGAGAGCCACCCTGGTCCCAGGAGAGCCCCGGAACCCCAGCTGCGTGCGTCTCTGCCCTCCCGCTTCCCAGACACCCAGCAAGCCCAAAAGCAAGTCCCTTCCGTGCTGAACGCGAGTTCCAGGAGGGTCCCCTCCCTGTGACCGTACTCCCTATGGGACACAAGTCACCATCTCACCCACCCTGGTGAGGTGCCCATGCTGATGCCCCCCGAGGACACCTCCAGCAAGAGGAAAATCCCCTTCAGATCCTGGAACTGGCTTGCCTTGAGGGAAAGCGCACGTGGCCAACGGTGCTTCCCTCTTTGGTCGGGCCACCAGGATGCCGCACGTCCATCTCTCTGACTCGCCCCCGCCCCCGCCCCCGGTTTTCCTTACTGATTTTTCATGGTGCACTGCGAATATCCTTGTAAACCACTACAGATCCCTTCCGGAAAGAGGCGACATGAAGACACATTTTCACAGCCACATACGCATTCACGCACCCATCAATGCGTGGCTTTAACACCCTTCTGCTGTCTGTACTCTCCGGGAGCCTGTGCGAGGCCTGACGTGTAAGGACTTTGGGGGGGCAAGAGGTAAAGGAGGGATAATTCTCCCCTCACAACAGACATTTGCAACGGTACCCTATCTCCAAAAACGGGGAGTTTATATATTGCCCGGTCTGCCGTGTGGCGTAGGACTCGGCCTGCCACAGACTAAAAGATTGGGGGTGCAGAGGCCAAAGAACGGGGCAGGGGCAAGGCGGTGCCCGATTCGGTCCCCACATAGCTGAAGGCTGACTGGGGGAGGGAGCGAAGCACGGGCCGCTGGATGCCTTCCAGCCTCAAGGCCGCGGACGTGCGGGCCCCGCCTGAGCCTCCCAAGGGTTTCCAGACACTCAGGAAGGAAGGACGTCAGTGAGCAAGTCGCAGGAGAAAGGGTCCAGCTCCAAACTTCCTTCCTGGAGCAGAGGGGCTGGGCAGCCCCCAGCCTCACTGAGCGGCTCCCCCAAGGCAGGCAGGAAGTCAGACTCTGGGTCACACGCACTCCGCAGCTCAGTGACACCCCTCCCATCCACCGGACCCATCCCATGGTTCTCAACAGTCTCTCCCTCTCTCCCTCTGTCTCGCTCTCCGTCACATACACGTGCAGACTGTCACCTGCAGCCTCCCACAACGCCCCACCCCCGAACAGTCACACACAGGTCACAGGCAGAGGCTCACGCCCTCACACGCAGCGCCCGTCAGTCACACACTCCCCCCGCCTCCTTGCCCAGCCCCAAACCGCCCAAACCAGCCCTGACTCACTCAGAAATGTGCAGGAAGATGTCGGGGCCACCATCGGCCGGGGTAATGAAGCCGTGGCCCTTGGATCGACAGAAGCATTTGCAGACTCCTTTGTAGACAGGACCTTGCGAAGCCCGCACCGTCCTGAAAGAGGGGGGAAAGTGTGAGTGGGGGCCCCTACCAGCCCTCCAGAACAGCCACCCACTCTCCTGAGGCATACCCAGCTCATCCCAGTGCCCCCTTAAAAGCCGTGCCCCGGATAGTAACCAGGGCCATTATGTACAGCTGTGCAGGTTGTGCACTGCACAACTCTGGGAGCCATTCACAAAGACTCTAATAAGAGTGACTCTCTGATGACCCCAGCAAATTTTCTCAGGCCTGTTTCTCTATCCAAAAAGCAGGTTAGACTAAAAGCTCTCCGAGCATCCCTCTGAAGACTATTAGTGACGGCAGCAGCCTCTACAACTTGGGCCTGAGATCTACAGCTCCCAGGCACTGTGCAGGTCCTTTGCAGCACTGTGCCCCAACCTGCTGCTGTCCCCATTTTGCAGCTGAGGAAGTCAAGGTCCCACAAAGGAAGAGGCTTGTGCGTGGTTAAAACCCATTGATTTAAGACCCCAGTGATTTCCTACTTGTTATGAACCCCAGCCTGCCACAGGCTCAAGGGGCCTGGGGCATTGTCCTCCAGAGTTTACAGGGTGCCTCACCAGTCCTTACCCCAACCCAAGTCTCCCCATGTGACAGACCAGGACACTGAGTCACAGAGATGGTCAGATACAACGACTCTGGCCCTGGGCAGGAGGCTAGCCCGAGACTCACGCCGAGAAGGTCCTCGTCCGGCGGGTGGGCAGCGGGCTCGGGACCACGTTGCCCCGGAGAGGGGACGGTGACCGATCTCGGGCCCGCTGGCTGTCCAGCAGCCCGACCGAAGCCTGGTGTGTTGGGGGCTGTGGCGGTGGAGGTGGCTCAGATGACATGGCTGACCTAGGAAGACACCGAGGGCTCTCAGGGGCTCATGCCCTGCAAGGGGGGACCCCGGATGCAGCCCACCCCCGTGTCTGACCGTCTCCCATCAGAGACCCACATTCTCGGCTGCGCAATGCAGGTGCGAGGCTCACTCGGCGTGGAGGTCACCTTATCCGGCAGCAGGCCAGGCTCGCCCCAGCTGGGTCAGGTGCCTCCTCGGCTCCCGCGGCAGCCGTGGCCTCCCTCGGGCATCGCTCTGCCAGGAAATGCCTGCTCGCCCCACATCACGGATGCCATCAGTCCCCTCTGTGCCCCCGGGAGGCAGCACAGACCCCGGCACACTCAGGGCACTTAGTCAATACTCGTGAAAGGGAGGGAAGGAAGGGGGCAGGGAGGGAGGCAGGGCAGGCGGGCAGGGATCCTTTACTGCCAGCTACCTAGGTCACACTCCAGCTACTCAACAGCCTTGACCTGCTAAGTCAAGCACTTAGCCAGGCACTGTGGTTCCGGAAGGCAGAGGTAAAAGAGGGCAGAGCACAAAGCATTCCCCCGAGAAACTCTGGACACACACCCGAGAGGCGCAGACCCCAGGTCTGGATCCCCCAGGGGCCGTCACAAGCTTGCATCTAGGACAGTGGGCCTGAGGGACCCTCAGTGGCAGGACCATCGCAAAGACAGCCATATCCACCAGGCGCTCAGTCAGTTTGCACCCTGCCTGGGTCACTGGCCGCCAGGAACTCCAGTTCCCTCGGTGACCCTTAACATGTATCAGAGGTGGGATCAGACCCGGCTGGGGTCTGGGGGGAGCGGACTCTGGCACTTTTGCCAAGAGCAGGACGTGGCCGTTGCGCTGAACACGTGACCGACTGCCAAGGCACCCGCGCTACCTCGGCCTGGGCTCAAGGTCACCAGGAAAGAAAGCAAAGCTCAGGAGCCAGAGGAGCTTGGGTAAGTCCTTTCCACTCTCTGGGACCAATTTCCCCATCTGCAAAGTGGGGCGGCCGAGTGGGCGTCCCCCGGCACCTGCAGAGGACACGAACCAGACAGAGCAGGGCCCCGTGGCAGGGATGGCAGGGGAACCCCGAACTCCTACTTCACCCAGGCACGCCACAGTGGGACGGGAGCAGGGCCGACGGGCTTATGTGGCTCACACAGGGTTTTCACACCGAAAACATCCCAACCCAGGCTTCCCACTACTCTTGGAAAAACAAAACTCGAAGCTCTGACAACCTCGAACCCCCGTTCGCCACCCCTGCTTCCCTCATTTACAGTGGCCCCAGAGCACTGGGGTTTTAACCTACATCACCCAGCAGAGCTGCCTCTGCCCGCAACCCAAACCCCCCAAGGAACAGGCCTGGTTCCTCCCCCCAACCTGTCGCCCTCCCCCTGAGTCTCCCCTGAGTCCCCCACACAGCCGTCTGGCCTTAGTTCTGCCTGGCTGGGAAAGGAGAAAGCCGGCTGCCTGCCTGGAGGAAGTGACATAGTTACCTCCTGACCCTTCTCTCAGCTGCAGCCACCGCCAAGGAGGACCGGGGAGCCCCCACCTCATGCAGGCCCCGGCTGCTCGGCTGGGGGGGGTCAGGGCTCCAGCACCACCCACCAATACAGGTCATAGAGTCCTGGAATGTTCCAACGCTTGGGGTTCTGGGAAGGGTGCTGACCCAGAGAAGGGAGCACCTTGCCCAGGCCTCCCAGGACAGCAGATGGGACACCAGGGGGAGGGAACAGCCCTCTCTTCTTCCGTCCAGTCTCCTTCTCCTCCTCTGGAGTCAGGCACATCTGACCTCACACCGCGGCCATGAAGTTGAAATGAAATACTACACGCTAAGCACTCAGCACACTATCTACCCAGAACAAGTGAGCAGGGCCTATCAGCTAGGACTGTTATAAATGCCATCATAAGGTCATTCAACAAACAGGTGATCAGTGTCAGGCCCTAGTTCATGGCACTAGAGACACAGGGCCTGAGTCTGGAGTCAGAGAATAAACAGGTAAATAGACACATGAATGAGATCGCTACAGATTCCCAGAAGGGCTGGTAAGAAATACACAGGGAGACAGAGTACCAGGGTGGAGATGATTCTCTAATGAGGGGAAAGCTGGGTCCTGAACAGTAGAGTCAACCTTTCAAAAAGAGAGGGAGGCTCTTCCAGGCAGACAGAACAGCCTATGCAAAGGCCCTGTGGTTGGCAAGAGCCCACCCAGGTGTGGCTGAAGGCCACCAAGGGGGCAGTGTGGTGGGCACCAGGGACAGAGAGCCGGGAGAGGGCCGGCTGAGGAACTACAGGGATCAACAACATCGTGTGCGTCTTCCTCTCCTCACACCCATCTGTCCATCTGTCAGTCCCATGCCCCTTACCATACCCACCTCCCCCTGAATTAATGCAACAGGCTCAAATTAGGGGCCCCTTTCTCTCCATCCCAGCATCCCCGAATCCCCAAATACACCCAACCCTCAGAGATGCCAAGAGCAGCCCACAGCCTTGGCGGGCAAGGAACCTGAGGGCTGCACAGGGTCCCTCCACGTCCCTAGGGCCCAGAGCTGGGGCCGGCACAGAGCACGATTCTCTCCTTAAATTCTTGTTTTGTTTTAATTTTAATTTTAATTTTGAGAGAGAGAGGGAAAGCGTGAACGGGAGGGGCAGAGAAAGAGGGAGAGAGAATTCCAAGCAAGCTCTGTGCGGTCAGCACAGAGCCCAATGCAGGGCTCGAACCCACAAACCATGATATCATGACCTAAGCCGAAATCAAGACTCAGATGCTTAACCTCCTGACCCACCCAGGCGCCCCGAGCAGGGCTCCCTTCTCAACCAGCCCCAGAACCAGGAGCATCGGCTGGCGGCCATTGTGCGCTCAGTGTGCTCCAGCTGGCACGGTCCAGCGGGGGTGGGGACCGTCCCGCTCACCTGGCAGTGTTAGAAACCGGGATGGAGGGGTGCGGGGAGACCCCGGGGCCTTCACCACCCCCTGCCTGCCTCTCTCCGGCCATCTGAGCTGGAGGAGAGCAGCTGGGGCCTGGCCAGGAGCCAGCCCACCCCCAGGGCCCAGCAGTGAATGGCCTCTGTGTGGGTTAGGTCGGGTCAGAGTCCAGCTGTAAGGAAAACAGCTGGGGGAGGGGGCAGCCAGTCACCCAGGAGCCAACCCAGCAGCCGCTGCTGCCCCGCCAAGCACAGATGGGGAGAGGGGTCCCGAAGCCCGGCCCCACACCCCCCAGCACAGCCCAGGGCGGGAGGAGGCAGGGCCGCGCTCTGTGACCAGCGCCCTCCGTGAGCAGCCCACACACTCAACTCCCCCCAGCAGAAGCAGGGTGCAGACAGGTGCCCGAAGCTCAGACCTGGGATGGGCCTCCGACCTGCAGCAAACTCGGACCAACGTCCCTCCTGCCAAGGCACGTCACAGCCACTGTGCTGTGTGCACGTGTGTATATGTGTATATGCACACGTATATGTGTGTACACACACACGGGCATGTCACTGCCTGTGTGTGCACACTAGTGGACCAGCGGGGGCCGCACGTGCCCCCCTACTCCCCGAGCACACTGGCCACTTAGGGCATCAGAGGAACGGGGCACCCGAGGACGAGGACGGACGAAGGCTGCATCCTTTCCAAGTAACAGCTACTGGGCCCCCCACTAGCACAGGAAATGGAAACCAGGACAGCTAATTCCTGCCCACGGGAGCTTGGGCTCAGGGACTGGAGCCCCACAACCACCAGGACAAGAAGAGTGTGCTGCAACCGGGAAGTGCTCACAGCACTTGACGCATCACAGCTCATTCATCTCCATTTCACTGATGGCAAAACCGAGGCACAAAGTGTCCAGTAACTTGCCTGGGTCCCCCAGCTAGTAAGTAAACTAGTGAAACCCACAGTATGTGGGACAGTGAAAATGTTATGGAGAAAAAGCAAGCAGGGGAGGGGGGCGGGAATGAGGGTTTGCATTTCAAAGCAGGTGGTCTGGGGGGGGTGCTCCCCTCCCACTCCCCCCCCCCATCAGCTCGGACCCCAGGTCCTCAACAATGCTCAGCCAGGGGAGGGGGGACCCAGGGTCTAGAGGTGAGGGAGTCAGGAAGCCACGCCCACCCTGGCTGCCCTCAGGGAGGGGTATGTCAGCAAGGCCTCCAACCAGATCCCAGGAAAGGGTGGAGCAGGGGGCCTCAACCCAAAATAGCCTGGGAATTTTCCACAGGCCGGGCAGGTCCTCCTCTTAGGTTGTCAGAGTTCAGCCAGGCACCAGAATCGGGCCTTCCCAACCCGCCCCCCATCAACCCCCTCACCTATCTGGGGGCTCCAGATAACCCTACATTAGCCCCCACCTCCTGCCCTCTTGCCCTGAGAACCCAGCAACCCATCAAGGATGAGTCAGTCTTAAGCCAAAGAGCGGGGTGCTTAGTCCAGGGAGTGGAGCCTTGGCAGTGTTTTCAACCATTCACACTTTAGTGAGAGGGAGTTCGCAATTCATTTCCCAAGGCTCCATTCTTGGTAGCTTTCACACATCTGAGGGTAGGAAGGTGGAGATGTGGAGGAGCAAGACCTGGGTCCAAGTGGCATGCTTCGCTCTGTGTGGCTCTTGGCAAAGCCAGACCACACCAAGCTTACACTGGAAAGCCTTGTGTGGGTTTCTGGCTGGGGGGAGGCAGACACCCAGCTGCAGGGCCAGGCCACTGCTGCCGCGTGGGGAGGGGGAGGGCTCCGAACTAGTCCACACAAAAGGAAGGGGGCAGGGCACTGGGGCCAGGCGGAGTAGATGCGGAGTAGATGCGTCCCCACGTCCCGCACAACAGGGGGAGGTGCTTTTATCATCCCCATTTTACAGGTGAGGAAACTAAGGCACAGAGAGGTGCTCACACTTTAGTGTCCCCACAAGTCTCTGGGGAGGGGGACAAAATGCAGAATCTGATTCTGAAGGTCGAGGATGGGGCCCGAGACTCTGGAATTCAAAAGTGCTCCCGGTGAGCCAGGTGCCACTGGTCCACAGAAGGCACAGGAATCCCAGAGTTGGGGGGGCTGACGACCTGCCCACCCTCACAGCCAGTGGGTGGCAGGGCCCCGGCTGAAACCAGGTGGGTGAACGGGAAACTGGGGGCGGAAAGGGGTGAGGTTCTAGATGAGTCAGCCAGTTACTCCTTTGTCAGCCCAGGTTCCTCCTTTGTAAACTGAGGCTGAGAGTCGGGGACTCCCCTCCCGAGCTCCAGTCCAGCTGGGCCCCAACGTGGGGGAACTGAGGGGCAGGTCAGCTCGGCTGAGGCCCGACAGAAGGGTCCCAGGAAGCAAGAGAGGCCCCAGGAGGGGGCCTGAGGCTGGCCTCCGCCACATTCCCTTCCATTGTTCGGGAGAGAGAGCTCCCGCGGGGGAGGGAGAGGATGGAGGGGATGCAGGAGAGGGGCGGGGGAGGCAAGGGGAGCTGTAGGGGAGGGGCGGGGAGTGCGGCCGGGGGGCAGGGACGGCCTCTGCTGGAGCGCCGGCAAGCGCCCGGGGCCAAAAGAGCTGGCTGCAAAGACAAACACAAACAAGGCGGAGGGTGCCGCCCGCCCGCGGAGAGACGCGGCCCCGGAGTCCCCTCCAGGCCGCGCCCCTCCGGGAACTGCTCTCCCGCACTCCCCCCGCCCCCCACCCCCGCCGGGGGCCCCAGAGTGCCGGGAAGAGGCCGGAAACCCGAAGGACCGGCGGCCCCTCCAGCATTGCCCGCCCCACCCAGGAGCACCCCGACGGCCTCGGCAGGACCAGCACCCCCCACCCCGGAGAAGGTCCCCCAGCGCCGCGCCCCGCCCCCCCCCCCGGGCCCGCCCCAGCTCGTAACCAGAACCCCATCACCCCCAGGTCACGTATTCCCACACGGCATCCTTGCCTCCACCCCACCAGCCAGCGGCTAAGGCTGCCGACCCGAGTCTCGGCCTGACTCTACTCTTTGCTCCCCTATGTGACCCCTGGCGAGAGACCTCACCGCTCCATGCCTCAGTTTCTTTATTTGTCAAACGGGAGAGTAATGCAGCACCCCAGGCCCGCGAACGTGGCGCAGACGGCGCCAGCTACAAACGGCTCAGCCAACAATAGTTGAGTCGCTAATGGTGAAACTGTCAGGCATGGGGCGACCTAGAATAATCCCTCCCATTCCAGTCCCTGCTGATGGCACACAAACGAAAAGCCCTGACTCTGCCACTCCACGGGACAAAGGAAGACCGTCCGCCTCCCAGGAGAACGCACCCTCAGCCGTGCCCCAGGGCCCCCAGGGCCCCGCTGGGTCTGGCTCAGCTCCACGACGCTACAGGACCCAGCTCTTGCCCTGGAGGGGCTCCGGCGCCACTTGGGGGAGGTGGGGGCGGGAGGACAGGCGAGCACTGAGAGCCCGCGGTCACCAAGGCCGCCCCGAGAGCAGGAGCGCAGATGGGGAGGGCCCTGGCCGAAAACCGGCGGAGGGCGGGGGGGGGGGCTCTGCGTTGAGTCTTAAAAAGATCACTTCAAGACAATGGGGCGGGGAGCTCATTCCTGGCAGGGGAACTTGCAGGGGCAAAGGCCCTGGGGGAGGAAGGTCGCGGTGGTGGGTACCAGAAAGTCCTGTGGACAAGTTTGGGACTTAGACAATTAGGGCCATGAGCCCGTGATTTCAAGCCAGGGGGGTGATTTGAACCGATGGTTTTTACAAGTTCCCTATGGCTTCCGAGTGACGAAAGGGCAGGAGGAGCAAGAATGGAGACAGGGACAGAGAAATATCACAAAAGCAAGTAAAAAATACGACGGTAGCCGACATTTCTCCCGGGACTGGGTTAGCCTCCTCCTTCTACTCTCTCGCACCCCGTTATGAGAGGGAGAAGTTATACCACCGGTCTACAGGTGGGGAGACTGAGGCTCCGGGAGGCCTCCTAGTTGGAGACAGCTCCACCAGTGGGAACCGAGGCCCTGCGTGGAACCGGCTGATCCCCGATCCGCCCACTCCACACACACATCCACTCCCAACCCCAGAGAAGACGTGGGGACCGGGGGCTTCCTTTTAAAAAATCAAAATACGACGTTGTATTTCCGGCCTGCAAACGGGCGGCCGGCGGGGCCTGCGGGCAGGGAGCCTGTGGGCGCGGGTGAAGTTCTTCTGCTCCGCCCAGAGGCCCCCCATCCGGGCGCAAACGCTCCGCGAGCGGCCGGCGGCTCCTCCTCCCCTAGATGCGGCCAATCGCACGGCGCCAGGGCGGCTCCCCCCGACCGCCCCCGTCTGGAGGGCTGGGGTTCCCCCCCCCCGCCCTCCCCGCCCCGCCCGGCTGGGAGTCGGCGCCCCCTCCCCGTGCCGCGCCCCGCTCCGGTCCGCGGCTCCAGCCCACAGGAGAAGGAGGGGGAGGCGTTCACTGCACGCCGCGAGCGCTGCCCGACGCCAGCCCCCAATCCCTCCCGCTGCTGCCACACCCGCCCCTTCCCGGGCATGAGTAACCTGCTTTCCCCAAACAGGCCGCGGCGGCCGGGCATTTCCTGGGGGCCCAGAGACCCAGCCCGGAGCCCCCTGCCGGCGGCCTGGAAGACCCTGCACGAGGGGCCTGAATGCGGGCCGCGGCCGCAAGGAGGCCGAGGTCGCGTCCCGGCGGCTCCTGGGGCCCCGGGGTGGGCACCCCGCCACACCCCTTCTGGGGGGCCCTGAAGAGCTCCCTACCTGCAACCCGCTCCGCTCCGCCGGCTGCTCGGCTCCGACTGCCAGAGGCTCGCTGGGGAGGGGGCGTGTTCCGCGGGGCTGGCCCGCCGAGGCTCCGCCTCCACAAGCTCCCAGCCAATGGGAGCCGGGGCGCCGAACGGCCAGGGGGCGGGGCGCGCGGGGCCAGCCCCGACGGGACCTTTGTGTCCGCCCGCGGGACTGGCGGGAGCGCGGCCCCTCGTCCCGCGCGGGAGCCGGGAGGATGCCCGCCCGTGCTGCACCTACGGTCGGAACATTCCCCTGAAAAGTGGAGGTCCCGTTCAGGTCCCTCCCCTAACAACCCGCGGCAGGTCCGGGCCTAGCTGACCTCCGCTCCAGGATCCGCAAGGCCCGCGGCGCCTCCGTTTCAGCGGAGAAAAAGAGCTCCAGGAACGATGAGAAGGAATAAAAAGAGAGGTAGAACGGAAGGGAGGAAAAGAAAGGGGGGGAAAAAAGGGGAAACCGTTCATTTGTTCTCTTGTTTTGTTCTTAATTTGCATTCCCTCCTTGAGTCCTCTGTGTCTGCAGAAAATTGACAATACTCTCCTTTTATAGGAGAGGAAATTGAGGCATGGAGATAGGTGACCACACCCCGTCCCCTGCCTGGCCACTGCAAGTCTCTGCAAGAGGAGCCCCTAAAAGCCAGCCCAGCCCTGGACCGTGGCTCACGTCGGTGGAGGGGCAGGGAGGAAACCCCTTAACTGTCCTGGGCCTATAGTCCCAGGGCTGGAAGTGGCACGTGGGTCCCTGCTGGAGCCCACCAGCTCTGCTTGCCTCTCAATCTCTCCCTCTCTCTCCCTCTTTTCCCCTCCCCACGTGCAAAGACACCACTGAGGACACAGCAAGAATACAGCTGTCCCCAAGCCAGGAAGAGGGTCCTCCACCAGGAACCAAATCTCGGGCATTCTGAACTTGGACTTCCCAGGTTCCAAAAACGTGAGAAGTCACTTTCTGTTGCTTACGCCACCCAGTCTCTTGTTTTGTTATGGCATCAGGAACAGCCTTTTCCTCCTCAACTAACCACAGAATATTTTTAATTTTTATTTTTTTAAGTTTATTTATTTATTTTGAGAGAGAAACACCACCATTGGGGGAGGGGCAGAGAGGGGGAGAGAGAGAGAGAGAGAGAGAGAGAGAGAGAGAGAGAGAGAGAAAGAATCCCAAGCAGGCTCAGCACTGTCGGTGCAGAGCCTGATCCAGGGCTCGAACTCAAGAACGGGAGGTCATGACCTGAACCAAAACCAAGCGTTGGACACTTAACCAACTGAGTCCCCCGGGCACCCCAGCCTCGGAGAATCCCACACCTGAGTTTGGTGCAGTTCCCGTCTGCAGTCATCACTGGGGTATCATCGGTGCCAGGCCTCCGTTTGCGGTGCTGAGCATCCAGAGTAAAAAGTGCCCACCCAGTTCCCGCCCTGGATGGCAGGCAGGTTGATAAGGTAGGGTGTCAGGTGGTGGGCTGGATAAGCATCCCTGGCTCAGTGAGTGCCCTGCCCTTGGCCCTATCAGAGAAGACGGGTCCGTGGAGAAATTCTTTCTCCCAACTTGCCACAGCTTGAGCTTCCTGCAACCAGAGACATCAGCCCACTATCATGGCCGCATCTCATGGCACTGGCCTAGTGGCCAGACTTGAGCCAGCAGCAGATGAGAAGATCTGGCCTAACTTTTCCACCCAATAAAGACCAATCATCTGTCCAGCCATGTGACAAATAGTTATTGCACATGAGCTCTGTTCTAAGCCCTGGACTAAACAAAACTCGTGTTGGTCCTGTCCTGCCATCCCCCGTCCCCCAGAGGGTTACAGTCTAATTAGGGGAAGCAGATGTTAAACCAGTAATCACAATGGTATAAAGTCCCGCTGTATCCATAGCAGGGACAGCATCATGCTGGAGAAGCCAGGAGAGTCTTCTCTGGAAAGTGCTGGTTGACCTGGGGTCTTCTGGAAGACCAGGAATTGAATAGACAAAGGAAAGGACATTCCTGAGGAAGGTTAGCACACGTGCAAAGGCCCTGAGACAGGAGTGTGGTGGGGCTAGGACACGAGAAGCGACGTGGACAGAAGTGATATGGCCAGAGCCAGAGGGGGCTAAGTGGATGGGTCTCAATTACAGAGCTTCACTTTAAGAGTGACAGCAGCCTGGTAAGGTCTAAAAGCAGGGATGAGAGGGAGACTCCTCCCCCCAAAGTATAACTGTCCACCCATCTGCCCCCCATTCCTTCCCACCATGACTTGGACCTCTACTGTCTCACCAGAAGCAGTGGCCTCCTCCCCTGCCTTATGCCTCCCTTAATATCCGTGACCTCGCTTGTTTTCTGTGCAGCAGCCAGAGTGAGCTTTCAAAAGTATAAATCTGACTGTTGCTAAAAAAAAAATTATTTCTGACCCTTGCTGAAATGGTAAGACAGACTTTGTTCAGCACTGTCGTGATAGGGACAGGGGCCCCTGCAGTGGGGTTTGCATTCAGGGAGAGAGATGGGGCTCACGTCCACATACAGGGAGGAGAAGATGTGTAGCCACAGAGCAGGGTCCGGGAGTGCGAGACTGCTGGGAGGAAATAGCAGGGGGAAGAGGGGGGTCTGGCTAAGCTGGCCTGGCAGGATTCTTGCGGAAGACATGGGCGGTCACACATCCCCTGGGAGGAGGCAGGGGATGAGGAATTTGGTCAGACCTAGAGGGCAGGGAATTCTGGCTAAACCAACTTGTCAGGATTCTTGCCAAAACTGGACTCTTACAGGGACAGGGTGGGAAGCTCCATCTTGTGCCCAGGCGAGCCGAAGGCTCAGAGGAGCCCAACTAAAGTCTGGTCAGGGAGAGACTCTCCGTCACCAGGTCGTCCTGCCCCTGCTCAAAACCCTTCAGTAACTCCCTGTTGCCCTTTTAATGAAACCCAGACTCATGTGCTGTAGCACTTAGGATTGACTTAACATAAGAAAACTCCAGTAAGGAGCATCACCAAGTTGGGAGGCACACGTGTCATGGAAAAGACGACGGCAGGGGATACGTCTGGGGTGGATACAGCAGGTCTGGAGGCCCTAAGGATTGGGTCCCCACATGCTTTAACTCTCAGCAGGTCCCCTCTCTTGGCACCTCGGTTTTTTCATCTGTAAAATGGGGACAATGTCAGCACGTCTCTCGATAAGGTTGCCGTGTTAAAGTGAGAGAGTGCATGAATGCTTAGGCACGTTGTGAGAATTATTTTTATAATGTTTGTTTGTTTTTAAATGTTTATTTTGAGAGAGTGATAGCGAATGGGAGAGGGGCGGGGGGAGAGAGAGAGAGAGAGAGAGAGAGAGAGAGAGAGAGAGAGAATCCCAAGCACTGTCAGCACAGAGCCCGACGTGAGGCTCAAACTCACAAACCAGGAGATAATCGCCTGAGCTGAAATCAAGATGCTTAACCAACTGAGCTACCCAGGCGTGCCTAAATGTTTGTTTATTTGAGAGAGAGTGAGAGAGTGCACACGAGTGGGGGAGGAGCAGAGAGAGAGGAAGAGAGAGAATCCCAAACAGGCTCCGTGCTGTCAGCGCAGAGCCCAACGTGGGGCTCAGTCTCATGAGCCACGAGGTCATGACCTGAGCCGAAATCAAGAGTCGGACGCTCAACCGACTGAGCCACCCAGGCGCCCCCAGAGAATTATTATGATTATTGTTACTTGCTTTTTAAAACACCACTTGCTTAAATCTAGGTGTCGCCCTTAGCAATGACCACAGCCACCCAGTTCTGCCCCCTACAATGTGCCAGGCACACTGGACACCTTCAACTCTGAAGACCAGCACAGGTTGACTTCTGAAACCCTCGTCACAACCCAGAAGAACACGCTCTGGGGACGGGGAAATGAGGCTCAGGTCAGCAATGCGACTTACCCAAGATCATGCAGCAATACCTGGACAGGCCAAGATTTGGACATTGCTGTGTCACACCCCAAGGTGCTCATTCCCTAGGTGACTTAGACTGAAGTCCCCTCCCCAGGATGTGTCGCCCCAGTCTGCGTCCCCGAGAGGGGCCTCCCCGGGCTAGAGCAGGGATGGGAACTTGGGCTGTGGGAACACCAGCTCCTCCCTGCCTGGTGCTCTTTGTGTCTTTTGGGCCACCACTTTCTGGAGAGTCACTTCCCCGTCCTTGGTCTGCCTCCAGCCACTGCCCCTCTGTGCAGCAGCCCCAGGAGGTCTCATAACATGCATTGGATCTCAGCACTCCCTGCCCAAGCTCTGCTCACTCCACTGCGGCCCTAATGGGCCCCCCAGGGCCTTTGCACAGGCTGTTCCCTCAGCTGGGAACAGTCTTACCCCACATCTTCCCATGCTGCCTCTTTCTAGTCATTATGCCTCAGAAGAGGTGCCCACCTCTGCCCACCCTGAACCAAATGTGGTACCTGCTAAAATGTGAGCTTCCCAGGGCAGGTACCTTATCTGCGTCCCATGGTTTTTATGTCTGACTTATAGTAGGTGCTCAATAAACACGTTGAAGAAACAGGGGCAGCTGCCATGTGATGGGAGGGAACAAGATGTGTCCAGGATGAGGGGCCTGACAGATAACTCAATTTCCCCTTCTGTAAAATGGCACCAGGAGAGCCTAGAGTGGAGAAGGGGTTGGGTGGGGCACCCAGGGAAGGGACTGAGCCCCTCGGGCAGCTCTTGAGGCTGAAAGCACGAGGTCCAAGTAGGCTGGCCAAGCCCGCGGGCTGAAGGAGGAAAAGACGGACCCAGGAGCCACCTATGCGGACAGCCCACACACTCGGATACCCAGGCCGCGCACCCCTGCCACCTAGACACACACAGACACCCAGACATGACAAGTCCCACACACAGCCCACCTGAGAGGCAGGGACACACACACACACAGATACGTCCACGTGCAAGCCTGCACCACACACACCCTGTGCCAATGAGCACACCCCCTGACCACACAAGACCCACAGCACAGCTACACCAGCACCCCCCACCACACATGCACTCACTCCAACACAAGTCCGCACGGATGGAAGGGTGCAGAACCACAGCTCCCAGGGCTCTTCTCCATCTAGAAAGTCCCCCTCTCCTCCTCCAGGCAGGCCTGGGGGGGGGGGGGGGGCTCTGTCCCAGAGTTCTGAGGACAGGGGATGGGTGGCAGCCACCAGGGAAGAAGTAACCGTGTCACTCGCTCATCTGGGTCCCCGCTGATCAGTGAGAGGACCTTCGTGGGTGCCCAGGGCACAAGAACCACCCCCCTCCTGCCGCTTTCCTTTCCTCGCCCAAGTAGGGAACGGAGCTTAGGGTGCACCCCACCTCACACTCTTCCAGCCCCCAGCTCACCACAGCCTGGGCAGAAGAGGCGACAGGGAAGTGGCACAGCTGGAAAGTCAGCCCAGAGAGGTTAGGGGGTGACCCAATTTGACTCAGCAAGTCCCCACCCAGGGCTGCAGGCTCCCCACCACCCAACAGATGGAGTCAGGGGGAGCTCCAGGGAAAGCCCCGCCCCACACTTGCACAAGAGTGACAGTTAGAACTCATTCCTCCAGATTCCTTTCTCGTCACCTCATCACCTCCGAGCCCTTCTGGGAAGAGAGGCTGGGCAGGAAGCAGATGGGGGGAGTCCCATTGCCTTTTTCCTTTAAGCAGCCCCAGCTGCAAAGCCTTATTGCTCAAGAAGATAGCATAGCCCAGAGAGGGGGAGTGAGATGCCCAGGGTCACACAGCGGGGGAGGACCTCAGCGGAGGCAGGGGGTGGGGCTCCCTGGACCCTCAGCTGCCAAAACTCCAGGCTCATATGCTCCTAGGATGGCCTGCCTCCCACCTTGGCTTTTATGACTCTGCTTATTTAATGTATTATTGTCTTGCTTACTAATATTACTAATTGCTAACTCATTGCAAGCTTTCAATATGCCAGGCACGGAGCTAAGGACTTCACACAGATTTCTTTCATTCATTCATTTTTCCTGCAACAAATCTCGATTAAGCATCTACTGTGTCCCAGGCACTGTGGTAGGGTCTGGGGGAGACACATGTGAACAAAACTGATGAGGTCTGGGCTCTCACAGAGCTGACATTTTAGGAGCAAAACACAATAATCAAGTAAACTAATACACGAACCTGTTAATTCCAGACAGAGGTAACTGTCGCCAAAATCGAACCATGTTGGGGCGCCTGGGTGGCTCAGCCGGTTGAACATCCGACTTCGGCTCAGGTCATGATCTCATGGCTCCATGAGTTCGAGCCCCGCGTCAGGCTCTGTGCTGACAGCTCAGAGCCTGAAGCCTGCTTCAGATTCTATGTCTCCTTCTCTCTCTGCCCCTCCCCTGCTCACGCTTTGTCTCACTCTGTTTCTCAAAAACAAATGTAAAAAAAAAAAAATTAAAAATCGACGCGGTGGACTCGTAAATAGAACAAACAGGGCTGCTGGAGGGGTTGTGGGTGGGGGATGGGCCAAGTGGGTAAAGGGCATAAGGGAGGACACTTGTTGGGATGAACACTGGGTGTTACCCACCGGGGATGGATCACTGGAATGTACTCCTGAAATCACTATAGCACCATATGCTAACTAACTTGGATGTCAATTAAAAAAGTAACTGATTAAAATAAATAAATAAAAGTTGAACCAGGTGGTTATGGTAGAGGGTGGCTGGGTGCTCTGGCAGGGGTCCACAGCAGCCTTCCGTGAGGAACGGCTTATGAACTGAGAGTTTGATGATGTTGATGAGCCATGGGGTAGCTCATGGGAAGAGCATTGGGGGGCAGGGCGGGGCAGGAAGGGCAAGCACAAATGCCCCCGGGGCAGGACAGAACAGAACAGAAAGTAGGCATGCACCAAGGATCAGCCAACAAGATGAAACTGTCTCATGAAATTTCCCGAACTCTCTTGGCAGCAAGGGTTATCATCAGACCCACTTTGCAGAGAGGTGCAGATGCCCTCCCGGGGTCACACAGCTGCGAGTGACAGAGCCCACACTTTAACCACTTCCTCCTCTATGGCAGGCCTTGTTTTGGAGATGCAAAGTTTGGAACCAGACAAACACCAGTTGTCCGAGAGCCCTGAGTCTAGTGGAAAAGTGATCCCCACAGAGAGGTCCCCGAGGAGCCCAGCCAGGCCTCCGGGCTCCCCTGTGGGACCCTGTGTATCCGTGCCAGCTCCACCACAGCCTTCTGTGTGGCCTCGGCTGGCCTCAGGCCCTCTCTCATGCTCATCTCTCCTTCCAGCCTGGTCTGGACAGGAGCTCGCGGCACCGGAGCAGCCTCGGGGGGCACCCCACAAGCCCCAGATCCTGGCCCCAGAGATCCAGAGGGAGGAAGCCAGGCTGACTCGTGCAACCTGGTGCTGCCCCCTGGTGGCGGTGGCCGCAATGCGCCCCCCTCCCCCCGCCCTCCGCCCTCCCCCCTCCTCCCTCCTCCCGAGAGCACTGCCCCTCAGCTGCCTCGCTGATTGACCCTCAAGAGGGCCCCAGCCCGGATCCCAACCCTGCGGGAGGGACACCGCCGGCCTCAAAATTCCCAGAGAAGGAGGCTGTCCCCAACCCCATCCGGAGATGTGTAACCTCAACTCTATACACAGACTCTGTTTCTTGGGGTGGAATATCCAGAGGATTTTAAGTCACGTGGGGTGGGCTGGGTGACTAGAGCGCACAGCTCGTTCATTCATTCGTTCATTCATTCGTTCGTTCATTCGCACATTCAACCTATATTAATTGAGCACCTTCTGCGTGCCGGGTGCTGAGGGATGCAGCAAACATCAAATCTCAGATGCCAATACATACAGGGGTGTGGACAGGATCTGGGATGTGCCCCCGACCCTGCCCCGGAGCACAGGAGAGGTGACGGTGGGCTGTCACCAAGTGGAGGCAAAGGAGACCAGGCACCTGGGCAGGTGGCCCAGGAACTGGAGGTTTCAAGAATCTCGGGTGTGGGTGCCACAGGTACTGGTAAGAGAGCAAGAGAGAGGCATTAAGTGTCCCACTTTGGCTCAGGTCACGATCTCACCGTTTGTGAGTCTGAGCCCCACGTCCGGCTCTGGGCTGACAGTTCAGAGCCTGGGACCTGCTTTGGATTCTGTGTCCCCCTCTTGCTCTGCCCCTCCCCCGCTTGCGCTCTGTCTCTCTCTCTCTCTCAAAAATAAACATAAAATAAAATAAAATAGAAAATACAATAAAATAAAGTAGAATAAAGTAGTTGGAGTTCTTTTACAGTCTGGATACCTGTACTGCAAATATTGTCTTCCTGCCTGTGGCTAAGCATTTTTTCTTCCCCTTTTGAAGAGCCGGTGCTTTGATGAAGCGGGTCTTTCAAGTTTTCCCTTTATGGCTTGTGCTCTGTGTCCCGTGGAAGAAATCTTGATATACAGTCACATTTGTTTGTTTTCCGTTGCTTTCCGTTTTTCGGTGTTGCTTTTTTCTTTTGCATGTGCTTCCTTTTACACTAGTAACAATAATGATATAGTTCCAAAGTCAAACCTATAAAGCAAGGCTTATTTAAAGAGAAAGTGCTTCCACCCCATCTCCCTCAACATCAACCTTTAGTTTTAAAAAAAATTGTTCCGGGGCACCTGAGTGGCTCAGTCTGTTAAGAGTCCAACTTTGGCTCAGGTCATGATCTCGCAGTTCACGAGTTTGAGCCCCACGTCGGGCTCTGTGCTGACAGCTCGGAGCCTGGAGCCTGCTTCAGATTCTGCGTCTCCTCTCTCTGCCCTTCCCCCGCTAGCTCTGTCTCTGTCTCTCAAAAATAAATAAACATTAAACAAACAAAAAAAGAATCGGGGTGCCTGCATGGCTCAGTTGGTTAAGTGTCCAACTTCGGCACAGGTCATGAACTCGTGGTTTGTATGTTTGAACCCCGCGTCAGGCCCTGTGCTGACAGCTCAGAGCCTGAAGCCTGCTTCAGATTCTGTGTCTCCTTCTGTCTCTGCCCCTCCTCTGCTCACACTTCGTCTCTCATTCTCTCAAAAATAAATAAACATTAAGAAAAATTTTTTCAAAGAATTTAAAAAATCGCTCCTTTACTTCATCTTGGAAATTATATACATCCTTTCCCATTTCTTTTTTTTTTTTTAATGTTTATTTATTTTTGAGAAAGAGAGCACGAGCAGGGGAGGGGCAGAGAGAGAGGGAGACACAGAATCCGAAGCGGGCTCCAGGCTCTGAGCTGTCAGCACAGAGCCCGACGCGGGCCTTGACCTCAACAATTGGGAGATCGTGACCTGAGCCAAAGTCGGACGCTTAATGGACTGAGCCACCAGGTGCAGCCCAGCCTAGATTCATATTTTTAAGGCTCCAGATTGGTCCCCACGCCCCCGCCCTCAAGAACCCAGGGCTGGTTTCGGCTCAACCCGAGAAGGACAGTGGGAGAAGGGTTGCCTCCAAAGGGTCCTCAGGCTGGGCCACGGGAGGGTCCCCCCTCCTCCTGCAGGGAGGGCATACAGAGCCCACACCTCTGGCCCCTGTGAGGATGCACATCACAGTGGCTGTTCCACCTGAGCCAGGCCCTGGGAGAGGCACCAGGCAGGCAGGCACTCTGGCCCAAGGGCACCCAGGCCTCGCCATGGGGACTCCAGATAAGCACTCTGCTGCTCAGAGCTTGGAACCCGCCGCTGCTGGGATACCGTTGCTGGAACAAAACACGTCCAGGACACCAAGATGGAACCATCCCCAGGGTGAGAGTTCCCCCCGCCCACCCCCGCCGTCCCGGTGACCAGTTGACTTTGGCGCCCATGGGAAGCAGGAGAGGAGACTGGGGGTCCCCTTGCCTGGCTGGGGGCTGAATCCAGACTCCACCGTCACGTCCTGCTGTCCCCCACCAACTGGTGGACTGTGTGACCCAATGGGGACAAATCGGGGCCTCCCGACATCCTGTGCCCTCTCTTAAAGTGTTAAAAAGAAGCCAAGAAAGAAGCCGAATGACTCTCTGGTATCAGGTGCGGCCTGTCCCTCCCATCCCCTGCCCCACCCCCGTGGCCAGACACAACCCAGACTGGATGGGGCGGCAGGGTGGGGGGGTCCCAGCTCTGCTGATGAGGTTTGGGCCAAGTCACCAATCTCTCTGGATCCGTTTTCCGTCTGGAAAACGGCTGAGAGGATTAAGGGATGGTCGGTGTAGGGCTGACGGCTGCTAACTCGGCTGGGTCAGGTGAGTGTCAACCAGGCAGCGGGCAGCTCCAGGCCGCATACTTCTTTTCTGGCCTTGAGTTTCCTCACCTGTAAAATGGGTACTAAAACCAGCCTCAGGTGGGACACCTGGGGGCACCGGATGGGTATGAAATCTCTTCCTGTTCCCAAGAGTCTAGACTTGAGGGCAAAAAACAGAGAGCGGCTTCCTCTTTCCTGGCCGCCCCCATTGTGGGAAGAGGCACGGGGTGGGAGTGGGGGATCCCAGGCAGCTCCAATTATGCCACAAGGCCCCTCACCTGGGAGGGGCAGGTCCCCATGGTTCCCCATAGAGACACATGTGGACCCCCATCCGTTGACCACAGTCATTACGATTATGGGGCTCTCATCCGCCCACCTCCCAGACCACACACTGGGCTTCCAGATCCCAGAATTCCCTGTCCAGACAGCCTTGCACCTGACTCCAGGGCTGGCATAGGGCTCACCACTGGGAGCTGGGGTTGGGGTGGGGGGGGGGTGGGAGCAAGCTGCACGTGCACACGGCGTGACAGTCCCCTTGTGGGGCAGGAGGGAATGAAGGCTGGGAGGAATGCGAGGGCGCTGTGGCCCCAACTGTCCTTCTGGGATGGAGCAAATGAAACGCTGCCACTCTTGGAGCCTTGGAGCTCCTTCCTCCTTGGGAGGTGGGCATCCTCAATTCACATACCTGCTTGCTGGGGGACCTCAGGCAAGTTGGTTAACCTCTCTGAGCCTAGTGTCCACATCTGCAAAATTGGAGTAATGCCACACGGTTACCTCCCTGGTGTTTTCACCAGAATCCATGGAGCCAGGTGTGTAAAACGTCTGGCACAGAGTCTGACACGTAAACAACAAATGCTCGATGTTTTGTTTCTTTTAAAGAGATCATGGGCCCCGTGCTCTTTTTACGTCCTCAGTTTCCTGGTACTGCCTCCCGGAAGAGCTTTCATTCTAGGACGTGAGGACACAATTGGGGTCCGAAACGTCTGTGTTCAAACCTCAGCTGCTCCATCTATGCTACGCAAGCCTTGGCATTCGTTCCTCCAGGCCTTGGCTTTCCCTCCTGTAAAATGGGTGATAC